>NW_027595480.1:5000-60000 GCF_031162955.1 Sander vitreus | reverse complement strand
TCCTGACGTCACGTGGAACGGCCCCACATGGAACTGTCACGTTCCTTCCTGACGTCAAGTCTGTCCTGTAACTGCTAGCTACACCAGTTAGCCAGAATGCTAACCAGCAAAGCTAGGCCGAGGAGAAAAGTGTCTAAATGGCGGGTTTGATTCGCCCTCCAGCGGTGTGATTAAAAACTAAACAACACACGGGCTTCAGAAATCAAACCGCTGCTTTGAACAACGTGTCGGTTTTTTTTATATCCACAAAAGTTGGTACAGATCTGCCATATTCTCCCCAAAGTACAGCTGAGCGTCTTCTTCCTCTATAAATGATGGCTGCTTGAACCTACTCGACATGTATCACTGCCACCCAGCGGACAGACTGGGAATTACACCAGTCGCTATTATTAATGGAGACCCAAACTGTCTGACACTGCATCATGCATAATGAGAAGTTAATTTTCAAAAACAGATCAAATGCATTCTTCAGGGTGAGTCAGTATGGTGAAGGGTATGTGATGATGGGGGGGGGGTATGGTGAAGGGTATGTGGTGATGTGGGGGTATGGTGAAGGGTATGTGATGATG
Organism: Sander vitreus; assembly: GCF_031162955.1. NCBI lineage: Eukaryota > Metazoa > Chordata > Actinopteri > Perciformes > Percidae > Sander > Sander vitreus. Next base: position 59,431 of record NW_027595480.1, on the reverse strand, counting down.
GGGGGGGGGTATGGTGAAGGGTATGTGATGATGGGGGGGTATGGTGAAGGGTATGTGGTGATGTGGGGGGTATGGTGAAGGGTATGTGATGATGTGGGGGTATGGTGAAGGGTATGTGATGATGTGGGGGTATGGTGAAGGGTATGTGATGATGGGGAGGTATGGTGAAGGGGTATGTGGTGATGTGGGGGGTATGGTGAAGGGTATGTGGTGATGGGGGGAGTATGGTGAAGGGTATGTGATGATGGGGGGGGGGTATGGTGAAGGGTATGTGATGATGGGGGGTATGGTGAAGGGGATGTGATGATGGGGGGGGGGTATGGTGAAGGGTATGTGATGATGGGGGGGGTATGGTGAAGGGGATGTGATGATGGGGGGGGGGTATGGTGAAGGGTATGTGATGATGGGGGGGTATGGTGAAGGGTATGTGATGATGGGGGGGTATGGTGAAGGGTATGTGATGATGTGGGGGTATGGTGAAGGGTATGTGATGATGGGGGGACCAAGGGAACTGTATCAGGATCATAGTATCCTGGATCCATGAAATAACTGGCCTTTCAAAATAAAAGTCTGCCTGCCTCTATGGGAATCTAACATAGGGCTGTACTGACTTTAGTGAGATACTGTAGTTACATTTAGAAGTCAGAGAGACTCAATCTGATCAGATTCCAGATCATCTCCAGTCTGTTGTTGATTAACATCAGCAACAGATCACATGTAGAGCATTATAACAGCTACTCTGTCTATAAAACAGCTGGAGACGGTGTAGGAGCTGATATTTGGGTCTGATAACATTTTATTGAATGGGAATCGGACCTAACAGGATGTGAGTGTTCCTGTGACTTCCTGTTCAGCCTGAAGGCTGCTGGAATCAGCTGGAAACTGTCTGACTTGACAGCAGATGTTTGTCACTGCCCCCGCCTGCAGCCGCCTGCTCTCGTACACGAGGCTCAGTTCATCTCGAACGAGCCCATTGTGACGTCAAAATGACGTAGATCTCGCTGGCGTGCCAGGATGTTGAGTGCGTCCAGAGGGCGTGCATCTCTCTATTTGTTTCAGCGTTGCGCGACAAAGCAGAAACAGGAAGCGTGGACGAGCTGCAGGGCAACGTGACGCCAGGACTCTCAGAGTGACTGCAGGTCTCTCTGGTAACCTGACTGGGTTAAGATGAGCTCTTTATGGTGAATGAAAGGCTTGATCCACCAAGTAGCTCATCCAATCAGATCCAAGCATTGACGTCAACGCTGCTGCCAGTTCTGCCGTTGTTTACCTTTTTCTTCTAGTCCGTAGAAACAGTAAAGTCAGTAGCCTTTCCTCATTAGCGCCCCCTCTGTTCAGGAGAAGACTGCAGCTAGTGTCACGACCACCAGCGCCAGTAGAAACAGTAATACAGCTAACTACGAGTCTGTGCTATAGCGTAATGTTTTACGCTCCGTAACACCAAATACTGAAAGGAAAATGACCAAACACTACAAATATACTACAGGGAAAACATTTTTTATTCATATTTTTATTCAATTTGTTATAAAGACGAATGCAGAAACCCACTAATAGGCAAATAAAATAAACAAAAACATTATAAATGGTGTATATTTAAAAACAAATCTAATCCTGAGCTGAAAGCACACCATCACACCAGAGGGTCGGTGCCAGTAGTCAGCATCAAGTCAGCTGTGTCTCTTTTTGAAGTGTATGTGTTAACAGTCTTGAGGCCTAAGTATCGCTCGATGGTGTTTTTTGCCTCCAACGTCGCCTTCCAGGCAGCTAACCCTAACATTACCCGAGGGGGTAAGTGAGCATCCGCAACGCGTAGGTCATATGGCGGGATTCTGATGCTAACAAGCCATCCTTTCCCGTTAGCATCCCGTTAGCATCCCATTGACTCCCATTCATTCTGACGTCACTTTGACAGAGAATACCTTTACATCTGAAGCGTTTAAAGACTCTATTTGTCCGTTGTTTATTTCTAAAGAAACACGACAACGTATAAAAGGCTCCATTACCTTGTAGCTCACGTTATGGCTCCGTAGCAGACGTTTTTATAACAATAGGCTAACGATTGGGTCATAACCACGAGACTTCCTGTCTCATAGTAGAGGAGTTACTGTATAGTACAGGAGAAGCTCTCAGGCAGTTTGGACTTCCATCAGCTGTTTAAGTGTAATGACTAATGTTAACTATCATTTTAGTGATCAATAATGAGCCTGTGTCTATGTTATCTCCTTACATATACCTACGCTCTCCGTCTCTGCTAGATTGGGAATGATTGAGATTTCTCTTGGCACAGCTACCAGAAGACTTCCAACTTTCAGACAGGTTGCTCACGTCACATCTACGTCTTCAAGCTCAGTTGGAGGCTGCTCAGTAACGCTCAGCCATCACCGGGAAAGAGCTTCTAATGTCCTTCACTGGTCTCCGTCCAGAGACACGGGATCTGGTGGTCCATTTCTTCAACTGTCTATGACATTAACCCTAAACATAACCATTGCCGCGCTGCCTGGAAGACGACTTTGGGGGCAAAAAAAACACCAAACACCCTAATTATCTTCTTGGCTTAGAATATTTTTCTCAGCGTCATCATTTTCCACACAGCAGTGTTCAGGGCTTTGTGGGAAGTAGACGTCGGCCTTGCGTTGGTCGTCATGCTCGATGTGTTTGAGGTGGATGACCATGTGCAGGGCGTAGGCCAGGACCAGCAGCAGAATTAGGGACATGATGAGGCCCATCAGGATGGCCGGCGTCAGGAAGGTGGTGCAGACGCTCGCAGGAGAAAATCCACCAGCGGTGACGTTGAAAGCCTGAATCTGAAGAGGGACATGAGAGACATTTTAAAGATAATTTAGAACAGGGATCTTCAACCGGGGGTCCAGGACTTCTAGGGGGTCCTCAGAGTCACTGCAGGGGGGCCTCAAAATTATTGTTCATTTTTTGAAAGTTTTTTAAAAAAGTCTTAAAGTGCTCATATTCTGCTCATTTTCAGGTTCATAACTGTATTTTGAGGTTGTAACAGAACAGGTTTACATGGTTTCATCATATTTTAGTTGTACTGCTCATTGCTGCAGCTCCTCTTTTCACCCTGTGTTCAGGTCTCTGTTTTAGCTACAGAGTGAGACCTCACACTGCTGGAACATCTTTGTTGGCAGTCGCACACGCTCAGTAGCTAGGTAAGGACTACGTGCTCAGTAGCTAGGTAAGGACTACCTGCTCAGTAGCTAGGTAAGGACTACGTGCTCAGTAGCTAGGTAAGGACTACATGCTCAGTAGCTAGGTAAGGACTACACGCTCAGTAGCTAGGTAAGGACTACACGCTCAGTAGCTAGGTAAGGACTACAGGCTCAGTAGCTAGGTAAGGACTACACGCTCAGTAGCTAGGTAAGGACTACATGAGCTAGCTAGCTGTTTCTCCAGCTTCAGTAGAACAAGGCAGGATTAGCTGGGAGACTTCTTCTAAACGAGGGAACACTTCCACCTTTGTGTGGAATACCTGCAGAACAGGGACATGGAAGTAGTTCTTTTGGAGATCGCTGTGTCCTAAAATAGCGCCGTCCAAGACGATTGTGATTGGTTTGAAGAATTGCAAACAACCCAGAGCATGTATCTCCTATCCCAGAATGTATCTACTGTATGTTGTAGCCAGACCTTAAGGCCCTGACACACCAACCTGACGGCCGACCGTCATGAGGAAAGGCAGTCGGACTCATCAGTCAGCTTCCCGAAGTCCAAAAAGTCCCTCAGAACTCACCGAAGAGACGCAGACTTGAGCGTACGTTCTGCGCGTGCACGAGACGTAATACGTCTCCATAACAGCAGGCGGCGCTAATCTGTAATGTCGCCAAAAAAATGAAAACAAGCAGCTGATTGGAGGAACGCGTCACGTGGGTCTGGCTGCTCCCCGACCATCATGGCGTCTCGTTCAGAATACGATCTCATATTGTCCTAAAATAGTTCACCGTAACGTGTTTCTGGAAACATCTGAAGAGAGAAACAGGCCGTGCAGCTGCTGAATCTGTCTTCATTTCACATCAACAAAGGTCAGTTTAACAGATTAATGTCAGATTTTGAGAGGCTCTAGTCACGCTAACATAAGTGAACTGATTGGCTAGTCAAGGGTTAGCTCTCCACCAATCAGATGGGTCATGGAGTCTGACTGCCCACTGGCAGATTCAACAAGTCAAATCAGCCTAAATGAACGCTGACGACTCCTCCGACTGACGACGGCACGAACACACCGAACAGACTCGAGTCAGCGACCTCGCCAGACTGTCAGACGGCTGAGTATCGGGTTGGTGTGTCAGAGCCTTTCCTCCACAGCGCTGTGGAAACAGGTCTGGCAAATGCAAGACGGACCAGCTATGGTAAATGGACTAGAGCTGGGCAATATATGGATATTACATTGATATTGTGATATGAGACTAGATATTGTCTTAGATTTGGGATATCGTGATATGACATACGTGTCTTTTCCTGGTTTTAAAGGCTGCATTACAGTAAAGTGATGTCATTTTCTGAACTCACCAGTTTCTGAACTTCTAGCTGTTGTATTATTTGTCTTTACCCACTTAGTCATTATATCCACATTACTGATGATTATTTATCAATAAATATTTTGTGAAAGCACCAATAGTCAACACTACAATATCGTTGCAGTATCGAAATCGAGGTATTTGGTCCAAAATATCGTGATATTTGATTTTCTCCATATCGCCCAGCCCTAAATGGACAGGTACCTGGAAGTTGGTGAAGGTGACGGTCCAGCGGCGGGCGGGGTCGGTGCTGGGCAGCAGCAGGGCGCTGTAGCGCTGGAGGCTGCTGACGTGGTCGCAGTGGTAGGAGGAGGAGGCCGGAGCGTACACATCGCTGGCGTTGAACACAGCCTCTTCAGAGGTGTTGTAGAGCAGAGAGACGCTGTCCACTGAGAACCACCACTGACCCAAAGACTCTGAGAACGTGTTGGACAGCTGCAGTCTGACAGAGAGACGGGAGGACACCTTCAGTCCCAAGCCTATTATATCCCTCGCTATATGTTGATTTATTCTGTTCTACATCATACACAGGAGAGGAGAAGACCGCAAGCTCGCAAACATGGATGTAAACAATGCAGGTTTCAAAATGTTGGCTTTGCAAATGATTTATTATGATTATTATTTAAGGAAATCTGATTTGTAAGACCTCAAGGATACACTCAATGTGAACTCCACAGGGCTCCTGTTAACCCTCCTCTTGTCTTTTCAAAGTTTCTATATCACAACATTTGGGTTTCTTTCAACCAAATTGCCCAAAAGTAACACGGGAGGTTCCATGAAACGCTCTTCACAAGTAAAAATAAGCATCAGTTTACTACTTTAATTGCATTTTTGGTGTTTTATTTAAAATATTCTGACTTCACTTTGACAGTCTGTGATTATCCATCCACATACGTTCCTCTGATCTTAAATATTAAGTCAAGATTATTCATACTTTCTGCTTTTTTAACTCAAAAGTTAGATATAATTCCATATATATGAGGTGTATTGACCATAAATCCCAAAAATGAGTGTAAAACTAGTGGTAATACTGGTGGAAGTGGAAAAAAAGCGCTGTGTTGAAGTACAACACACAGGTTAATGTGAACGTGAGGAAGGTTTGTTTTGATGACCATTATATATAAAGATGTATTTTAGGGATTAGCAAACACTGACCTGATGGACAGGCCTCTGAAATCCTCCACATCTCCAAACCTCATAATCAGTCTGGTGAAGAGAGAGACAGACAGACATACAGAGAGATAGAGAGACAGACAGACAGACAGAGAGACAAATAGAGAGACAGACAGACATACAGAGAGGCAAATAGAGAGACAGACAGACACAGACAGACAGATAGAGCGAGAGAGAGAGAGAGAGACAGACAGACAGACCGATAGAGAGACAGACAGACAGATAGACCGAGAGAGACAGACAGACAGATAGAGTGAGAGAGACAGACAGACACAGACAGACAGATAGAGCGAGAGAGAGAGAGAGAGACAGACAGAGAGAGAGACAGACAGACAGACAGACCGATAGAGCGAGAGAGACAGACAGACAGACAGACAGACCGATAGAGCGAGAGAGAGAGAGAGAGACAGACAGACAGATAGAGAGAGAGAGAGACAGAGAGACAGACACAGACAGACACACAGACAGATAGAGAGAGAGACAGACAGATAGAGAGAGAGACAGACAGATAGAGAGACAGACAGACAGATAGAGAGAGAGAGAGACAGACAGACAGACAGACCGATAGAGAGACAGACAGACAGACAGACAGATAGAGAGAGAGACAGACAGATAGAGAGACAGACAGACAGACCGATAGAGAGACAGACAGACAGACAGAGAGAGAGACAAATAGACAGAGAGACAGACACAGAGAGAGAGACAGACAGATAGAGAGACAGACAGACATTAGGTTGTGTGCTCTTGTTGAAATACTGTTAATAATAACATCCTTCCTTGGACAGATCTCTTTGCAGGTAATCTAGTGGACATCCTGCATTAGTCCTGTTATGTCTAAATTGGACTATAATCTTGCTGTCAGACATTTTTAGAATTCATTTCTCGAGACCGTTCTTCCATTATGTCACGTCAGAAAACGGTCAGACGGACAGGTAGACAGACAGGTCACTCAGACAGACAGGTGTACATACGTGGCCTTATCCTGGTGGCAGACAGACTGGCTGGTGTCGACAGGTTTCTGAGGAGAAAAGGCTCTCTCCGTCAGATCCAACTGCTTCTGCTTCTCATAGCGGAGAGACAGCTTCCTGGCCTGGAACAGGACGCACGGCTCCCCATTGGACAACACCTGTTGGGCGGAGATTGGACATTGACATCAACCAAGGGGGTAAGCCAGCCTCCGCAAAGCGTACTTCCTATGGAGCCATTTTGATGCTAACAAGCCATCATCTCCCGTTAGCATTCCATTGACGTCACGACCAAACGTTAGAGATTGGTTATGGCAGATCCAGAGTGGCTCTGGGCAGATCCAGAGCGGCTCTGGGCAGATCCAATAGTTTTAAACTTCAACAGAGTACCGCCTCCAAGGAAATTAACACTGGTCAATGGAGAGAGGCCAGATTCTCTGGACCAATGAAATGGACCATTTGTACAGTACCAGGCTAGTGGACCAGAGTCTGGTAGGACCAGGCTAATGGACCAGAGTCTGGTAGGACCAGGCTAGTGTACCAGAGTCTGGTAGGACCAGGCTAATGGACCAGAGTCTGGTAGGACCAGGCAAGTGGACCAGAGTCTGGTAGGACCAGGCTAGTGTACCAGAGTCTGGTAGGACCAGGCTAGTGTACCAGAGTCTGGTAGGATCAGGCTAATGGACCAGAGTCTGGTAGGACCAGGCTAGTGTACCAGAGTCTGGTAGGACCAGGCTAGTGGACCAGAGTCTGGTAGGATCAGGCCAATGGACCAGAGTCTGGTAGGACCAGGCTAGTGTACCAGAGTCTGGTAGGATCAGGCTAATGGACCAGAGTCTGGTATGACCAGGCTAGTGTACCAGAGTCTGGTAGGACCAGGCAAGTGGACCAGAGTCTGGTAGGACCAGGCTAATGGACCAGAGTCTGGTAGGACCAGGCAAGTGGACCAGAGTCTGGTAGGACCAGGCTAGTGTACCAGAGTCTGGTAGGACCAGGCTAGTGGACCAGAGTCTGGTAGGACCAGGCTAGTGTACCAGAGTCTGGTAGGACCAGGCTAGTGGACCAGAGTCTGGTAGGACCAGGCTAGTGGACCAGAGTCTGGTAGGACCAGGCTAGTGTACCAGAGTCTGGTAGGATCAGGCTAATGGACCAGAGTCTGGTAGGACCAGGCTAGTGTACCAGAGTCTGGTAGGACCAGGCTAGTGGACCAGAGTCTGGTAGGACCAGGCTAGTGGACCAGAGTCTGCTAGTCTCTTGTTGGATTATTGTTTGCTGTTGTGTGCTGTTTAGGGTTTTTGATTATTTCGGTTTTCTCTGAGATTTTTTGGAACTAGTCTTTGCTGTGCCAGTTTCTGGACACCTTTTGTTGTAGTCCTTTTGTTAATACATTCTCTACTCTGAACTGAACTGCATTTGGGTCCAAGCCTTGCTACTTACCTCTCCAACAGATCGTGACAGAATAAAAGCTCATATGATTCATACGGTGTATAAACATTTAAAACAGTACATTTCTTTCCATTAAAGTTACACTCTAGTCCAACGGACCAGTCAACATTTAGACGCACCACCTTCACCATTGAGTCCTATTTGATGTTCCACAGTATAGCTACACCACCAGCTATCCTACCACGAACCAGCCTCGTACTGAGGTATGTAGTGGACTCTCCAGCCCCATGAAAGTTCATGTATATAGTGTTCAACTTATCCAGATCTTGTTTCGCCAGCCAGGTTTCTTGCAGGCGCAGAATATCACATTCGTCCAGCATTGTGTCCACAACCAGACGTCTTGATCTATCAGTAGCAGTATGTCCTACTCGCAATCCGCGAGTGCTGTATGAAACAACATGCATTTAATGTGTTTAGTTGCTCCCAACGGAGCAGCTGTCCTTCATCCCGTCCTCGCCCACACATGTAATAGGTACCCCAGCTTCGTTACTGTGCAGCCGCCCCTCATCTCGAGAGCGAGGAGCGTCCTCTGGACTAGACGGACCTCCGGTGGGTCGTACAGCTCCGCCACATCATTACATTCAGCGGAGATAAAGAAGGAGCTGAATCTACTCTGTGTCGTGTCTATTTTGCTACATGTCACTTCCCGACCCAGTTTCACTTTTAAATACTCACTGAGAGTATTGGCATCTACACTGAGATCAAACTTTGTAGCAAATACCTTTACCATCTTTGTTTTGACAGCCAGTATATTGCTGACCACACCAGTCCCGATTTTCTGTCCTGAAGTTTTTACAGTACGAGCTGTAGGGATTCGATGAGCAGGGTTCTCAGGTACCTGCTTCAGTCGTACCTGCTTCAGTCGGCGCCCATCCTTTACCACCTTGCGCCATGGGGGGGTCTGAGTTCGTCCCAGAGCTGGATCTACAGACTGGGCTGGTTGACTGCCGTCAGTCCCGCTAGGCGATACAGATAACCATCCATTGACCCCAGAGGGAGTGCAGGGGGCAGGATCAGGACCAGGCGGCCTCTCCATCACAGTCGAGGGAAGACCTGTCGCACTGGGCGCAGGGCCCGGTTGTATCTCCACAGCAGAGAGGCAGGCAGCTGGAAAAGTAGCGTCCGGGCCACAGTGCCCCTCTACAGAAGTCAGCCAGCTGTCCAGTTTAACAGAAACCTCCCGTAATGTTTCACAGGCAGCTACCTGAGTTCCCATAGTTCTTTTTAGGTAGTCAATGTCAACTTTGATTTGCTGCATATTCCCGAGGAGCACAGACACATCGATGTGTTTAAATAAGACGGTGGGTAATTAATCCAAGAAGTGGATGAAGATACAAATCTTGGGATCTCTTCACCGCACTCATTAAGCGCTTGCAGGCACATTTGGACATTGTTAATGTCCCTCTTTGGTCCCCTGTGGGAGATCCATCGTTTTTTTAGTGGAGAACTGCCTTTGAAGACTCAATCCGCTCGGAGCTGAAACTGCTCGTAACTGTCGTCACAATATCATCGTGACTTAGTGTTCGCATTTTGATCATAATGAAGTTCAGCAACTCATCCTCGACATCCTCGACTATGACTCTACCGTCTTCAGTATGGTAAATCTCCAGTTTAATGCGAGTAAACTCTCCCACACCACGTCGTGCTGCTGCACCAGCCGCCATCATTCAAAAACGTCTTAGTATTAGACTATATATCTATGTATACTGTGTGTGTGTGTGTGTGTGTGTGTGTAAGTAGCTGGTTAATCGTCTAGAGACAATGCCACCTTGAGGGGAGGGAAGGGTACTGCAGCTCCTGGCACCTGAAGTAACTTCCTCCGTGACACATCTGGAGACTGGAGAGGAGGCCGGAGACAGAAACAAAGAGAGAAAAATGAAATATCCACGTGTGTTTGTGTGAAGCTAATGTTATTACATGTTGTTTCCATTCTGATCTTATTTGTATATAATACAAGAAGGCAACATGGGGTTAATCCTCTTTATACCATCTGTGCTTCTTTCATTTTATTACTTTTTTCTTTTCTTAAAGTGCTCATATTATGCTCATTTTCTGGTTCATAATTGTATTTTGAGGTTGTACCAGAATAGGTTTACACATATGCTCGCACATGCTCAGTAGCTAGGTAAGGACTACGTGCTCAGTAGCTAGGTAAGGACTACACGCTCAGTAGCTAGGTAAGGACTACACGCTCAGTAGCTAGGTAAGGACTACACGCTCAGTAGCTAGGTAAGGACTACACGCTCAGTAGCTAGGTAAGGACTACATGCTCAGTAGCTAGGTAAGGACTACACGCTCAGTAGCTAGGTAAGGACTACACGCTCAGTAGCTAGGTAAGGACTACATGCTCAGTAGCTAGGTAAGGACTACATGAGCTAGCTAGCTGTTTCTCCAACTTCAGTAGAACAAGGCAGGATTAGCTGGGAGACTTCTTCTAAACGAGGGAACACTTCCACCTTTGTGTGAATACCTGCAGAACAGGGACATGGAAGTAGTTCTTTTGGAGATTATGGTGAACTAGTGTGTGTTGTAGCAGTGTTTTGCCATTGAGAACGAGCTAGCATGCTAACGGTTAGCCCCCTAGCCCCCTCGTCTCAGCTAGTGACGTAGAAAGCCGTGCAGATGTTGACCAGCTGACCCAGAGACTGAAGACAGGACACATTCAGAAACCGTATCTCACTCAGAACAGCACAGATGGTTGTTTTCAAAGTGTGTATGCGTGTGGAAGCACCAGAGACATAAAATAACTCCCCAAATCCCAGAAAAAGAGATGTTTTCATAATATGGGCACTTTAAACAGAATGAAAAGCTATGGTTTTTCGTCAGCAGTGAAACTAATTAATGTAAACTCTCTGACACGATGACACTTAAGGCTGATTCATGCTTCTGCGTTGAATCGACAGCGTACCCCCCCGCAGACCCCTCTGCGTCGTCGTGAACCCCCCTCCGAGCCCTCCGCGGTAGCTCGACGTGCACCTCCAAAAATATGTAACTTTGCGTCGAGGTGACGCAGACCGCAAGGACTGTGATTGGTCAACTGCTCCTGTGTGTTGATAGTGGGTGTTTTGAAGGACTGTGATTGGTCAACTGGTCCTGTGTGTTGATAGTGGGTGTTTTGAAGGACTGTGATTGGTCAACTGGTCCTGTACTGTATACTATACTGTGTGTACTGTAAAGGTATTGTTGTAAGTTATTGGAAGATCTGAAAGACTGTATGCTGTATTTGCATATTTATTTGTTTTGTAATAATATGATGTAAAATTTGTTTTCTTTTGCTACATTCTTATTGTTTAAGATAAATAAAATAAAATAAAAACGTTTTGAAATTAGCACTTCTCCAGCAAGCAGTACTTTGTGGGCAGTTGTGCTAAAGTTAGCATGCTAACATAACAAACTGGCAGACACCTCGCAAATAACCTCAGACTGATCCCCCCCTAGCGTTATGGCTAGGGTTGGGTATCATTTGGGTTTTTTCCGATACCGGTGCTAAATCAATACTTTCTAAATGGTGCCGGTGCCTGAACCGATACTTTTTAAGAAAGTAAAGAAAAAAAGGTACTAAACAACAGTAGGCGACATTAAAGAACGGCTTGTTTATTGCTAAGGCCATATGGTCAAAATGAAATGATTTAATAATAATAAAATAACTTCTAAGGGTATTTTACAATAACTTTGAATGCACTGCGAGGTTGGTGAGTTTCAAGTGAACGCACCGTTTGTGTTGTTTTTCCAACAACAGCAGCTGCAGACTGCTTAACGTCCCGCTGTTGGATCCTCTTCAGGGAAATACAGTCACACTTTACACCGTTTAGCTGTCAGCATGTTAACTGTGTTTAATCCAGCTGCTAGCTAGCGGTAGGCTAATGTTAGCTGCTGTCGAGTGTAGTGTTAACTAGCTAGCGGTAGGCTACCGTTAGCTGCTGTCGAGTGTAGTGTTAACTAGCTAGCGGTAGGATAACGTTAGCTGCTGTCGAGTGTAGTGTTAACTAGCTAGCGGTAGGCTACCGTTAGCTGCTGTCGAGTGTAGTGTTAACTAGCTAGCGGTAGGCTACCGTTAGCTGCTGTCGAGTGTAGTGTTAACTAGCTAGCGGTAGGATAACGTTAGCTGCTGTCGAGTGTAGTGTTAACTAGCTAGCGGTAGGCTACCGTTAGCTGCTGTCGAGTGTAGTGTTAACTAGCTAGCGGTAGGATAACGTTAGCTGCTGTCGAGTGTAGTGTTAACTAGCTAGCGGTAGGCTACCGTTAGCTGCTGTCGAGTGTAGTGTTAACTAGCTAGCGGTAGGCTAATGTTAGCTGCTGTCGAGTGTAGTGTTAACTAGCTAGCGGTAGGCTAACGTTAGCTGCTGTCGAGTGTAGTGTTAACTAGCTAGCGGTAGGCTACCGTTAGCTGCTGTCGAGTGAGTGTAGTGTTAACTAGCTAGCGGTAGGCTAACGTTAGCTGCTGTCGAGTGTAGTGTTAACTAGCTAGCGGTAGGCTACCGTTAGCTGCTGTCGAGTGTAATGTTAACTAGCGTCACGTGCAGTGATGCTTCTGTTGCTTGTAACGTCTGTTTCGGAGCACCAGAGAGCAGTGCAGGCATATCAGTGGCACCGAAATCCGCGTTGCTTTTTGGTCCAGTAGATACCGGTCGTTAAGGCACCGGTGCCGTATTAGCACCGGGTTTTGGTACCCAACCCTAGTTATGGCGGTGAAATGTACCGCGATGCAAAGCAACCCCGACGTAGAACTCAACAAGGGTTACGACACCGTAGGAGCGACGCTGTAGCTACGGCGTGGAGTTGACGCAGAAGCATAAGCCTTTACTATTTTTAATGCACCACAGTTTTTCACCAGAGTTTACCTGCAGTCGTCTAAATGGTTGGTCTGCAGACATCACACCCTCCTCCATCCACATCCCTCCATCACTCTGGTCAATCCCTTCATCTGGAGAGACAGTCATATATATATATATATATATATATATATATATATATATATATATATATATATATATAGAATTTAAAGGCAAAGTAACGCCTCTGAAAACATACACATTAAGCCAAAATGCACACACAAAAAAACTACAACACTTAGTTTTATAGTTCCTGAAAAGTTGACATTTTGGACACAAAAGGTTGCACCTTACATTAGCAGTTTTTTGAGGAGCCCTCTAATGGCCCAAAGCAGCCATTTATTTTGCCTATGCCAACCATGCTTAAAGGTCCCATGACATGAAAATGTCACTTTATGAGGTTTTTTAACATTAATGTGAGCTCCCCCAGCCTGCCTCTGGTCCCCCAGTGGCTAGAAATGGTGATAGGTGTAAACCGAGCCCTGGGTATCCTGCTCTGCCTTTGAGAAAATGAAAACTCAGATGGGCCAATCAGGAATCTTCCCTTTATGACGTCATAAGGGGAAAGGTTACCTCCCCTTTCTCTGCTTTGCCCGCCCAGAGAATATGCCCCCCCCCCCCTCCCCCCCCCATGAGAGAGAGAGAGAGACATCATGGCTTTCAAACGAGTGAAGCATGGTAGTTGGTCAAGGCCCCCCCCCCCCCTCCTCCTCAATAGCATTTAAAGCTACAGACACAGAAATGGCACATCCTAAGGAAAGCTCATTGTGGACTGGCTCTATAAAAGAGACTTCAGATACAGTATTAGGGGACCACTAAGGTCTATATAAAAGAGACTTCAGATACAGTATTAGGGGACCACTAAGGTCTATATAAAGAGACTTCAGATACAGTATTAGGGGACCACTAAGGTCTATATAAAAGAGACTTCAGATACAGTATTAGGGGTACCACTAAGGTCTATATAAAAGAGACTTCAGATACAGTATTAGGGGGACCACTAAGGTCTATATAAAAGAGACTTCAGATACAGTATTAGGGGGACCACTAAGGTCTATATAAAAGAGACTTCAGATACAGTATTAGGGGACCACTAAGGTCTATATAAAAGAGACTTCAGATACAGTATTAGGGGACCACTAAGGTCTATATAAAAGAGACTTCAGATACAGTATTAGGGGACCACTAAGGTCTATATAAAAGAGACTTCAGATACAGTATTAGGGGACCACTAAGGTCTATATAAAGAGACTTCAGATACAGTATTAGGGGACCACTAAGGTCTATATAAAAGAGACTTCAGATACAGTATTAGGGGACCACTAAGCTTGGGGAACAACAATCCATCAGAGGAGTTTATGGGAAGAGCTACAAGTCAAAAAAGACAGACAGATCTTACCATGGACTGGAGAGACAGCAACACTGTGAACAGAAGAGGCAGGATAATCAATCAATAACATGAATAGTTACATTTACAATCACACAATCCAAATGTTATTCTGACTCATTATCATTTGACAGTATGAAGAAACATGGTGGATGAGATGTCTAATTCAGATCAAAGATAAATAAATAGCTGACCAATGACTGTTGGATTAGGATTACATGTTCAATAACAAGTCTTTTTAAAACAGCAAAGAAACAGAAACAAAAAGAAATGTGAAGTTATAACATTAGATAAAACAGAAAGTTTTTTATTTTTATGTTATTTTAGGCTGTTGAACAGGTTCTCATTTGCAGCGGAGACTTGGCCAAGGAAAGGGTCACGTCTAGTCCATGTTTCTGTGTTTAGTTGGTTTCATGTTTTCTGTTGGTTTTCCATTTCCTGTTTTATTTTGGTAGTTCCTTCTTCCCGCCTGTGTGATTAGGCTCGTTGGAGATGAGCCAGGTCTGCTCAGAATGGATCACCGGTGATCGCCGCCCAATGCATGCTGGGTAGATTTGTGTCTGACTTGATCCCGACGTGCTCTGACGTCATGCACACGTGGTCAGCGATGACCTCACCAGATCACGGCGGCCGCAGGTTTGAGAGCAGGCAGCGCTGTTGCTTTCCACCGACTGTAAGACCCAGGCGGACCCAGTGCATGCTGGGAAACACCGGCCTCTCAGCTGATCTAACAGCTGATTGGTTCAGAATCGACTCAACAGGATGACGTTTTATATAAACTCTGGGATTTGAACAGCTATTTGTCTGATTTAAAGGCTTGTTGTGTGGCTGATAGTGACGTTTAGAAGTCAGAGAGACTCAATCTGATCAGATTACAGATCATCTCCAGTCTGTTGTTGATTAACATCAGCAACAGATCACATGTAGAGCATTATAACAGCTACTCTGTCATAATAAAACAGCTGGAGACGGTGTAGGAGCTGATATTTGGGTCTGATAACATTTTATTGAATCAGAATCAGACCTAACAGGATGTGAGTGATCCTGTGACTTCCTGTTCAGCCTGAAAGCTGCTGGAATCAGCTGGAAACTGTCTGACCTGACAGCAGATGTTTGTCCCCGCCCCCGCCTGCTCTCGTCCACTTTCCAGGCGAGGCGCAGTTCATCTCCAACGAGCCTAATGTCTGTCCCACCCTGATTTGTTTCACCTGTTCCTGTGTGCTGGTGTCACCTGTCCCTTGTTTGCTCGTTAACTACTGTATTTAGTCTCTGTGTTTCCTTTGTCTGTTGTCATTGTATTCTTTTAGAGTGTGTGTGAGTCTGGCCGATTGTGTCTCAGTGTTCCTGGTTCCTGTGATTCCTGTTTTGACTTTGACTACATTCTGGTATACTGCTGTATCCAGGACTCCTTTTGTTTGTATATGTTTTATTGGTGATTAAATCCTCAAGCTGATCACTTCTGCCTGGCTGTCTCTGCATTTGGGTCCTACTATTCTCTGAGCCGTGACAAAAAGCATAAGCATGCAGGACAACATACAGTTTCACATTCAAATACAATACAGGAATACAGAATACAATATGCTACATAAAGTACAGATTAAGTAGGAATTACAATGCCGGTGCAAAGGGAGGTGTAAGTAAGACGGAGGATATGCGAAAGTGATATGGTAATAACACAATATACATGAATAGACAGTCTATAACACTGCTGAGATGTAGTGAAGAGCCAAACAAAACAAAACAAAAACAGTTTTTGCAGCAAATTATGATCTAGTTAGTGGTGTTGAATCAGTTATAATGCAATATATGAATAGGCAGTCTATGTAAATGATGAAATGTAGTAAAGAGTCAATATACAGTTAGTGCAGATTGTGGTCTGGTTAGTGATATAGGTCAGTAATAATACAGTTAACCGGAGTAGACAGTCTATGCAGATATTGAATGGTGAAAAGTCAATGTACAGTTGGTGCAAATAGTGGACTAGGTAGTGAAGTAGATCAGAAACAACACAATATGCATGAATAGACAAGTCTATAAAAGGCTGAGATGTAGTAAAGAGTCAATGTACAGTTAGTGCAGAATGTGGTGTACAAAAATTGTGTGACAACAAAGGTTGGAGGAATGACAGTTGAGCATACCTGGGCGGATGAATAGTGCAAAAGAATGTAAACAGAATGTGACAGCAATGCAGGTGAAGATGTGCATCTGTGCAAATATGCAATGGGGCGTGACTGAGGTAATGGATGCAGTAATGCAGTAATGCAATAGGAGGGTGGAAGAGAACAGAGCATGAATGATGGAGAACAGTTAGCATGTACAGGTGTGAACAGGTACGTGTACACGTTTCTCGAGTTGAGAGAACTATGAGAATGAGAGAACATGTAAAGTAACATAATGACAGTATGTTAAATCACCCTCAACAAAAATCAATTATGAAGGTTAAAAGTAGAGAGTGGGAGATGAACCTGTGAGGTTTTGAGTCCCCAGTGACCCAGACGTTCACCCGACGGATTAGCATCTAAAGGCCCTGACCCACCAACCTGACGGCCGACTGTCAGCAGAAAGCCAGTCAGACTGATCAGTCTCCAGAGGTCCAAAAAGTGCCTCAGAACTCACCGAAGAGATGCCGACATGAGCGTACGTTCTGCGCGTGCGCGAGACGTAATACGTCTCCATAACAGCAGGCGGCGCTAATCTGTAAAACATGAAAACCGGCAGCTGATTGGACGAACGCGTCACGTGGGTCTAGCTGCTGAATCTGTCTTCATTTCAGATCAACAAAGGTCAGTTTAAAAGATTTTGAGAGACTCTAGTCACGCTCATCCCGCTCCTCATTTCTAGTAATGGGTCATGGAGTCTGACTGCCCACTGGCACTCAACAAGTCCAATCAGCCCAAATTAAAGCCGACGGCCCCTCTGACGGACGACGGCACGAACACACCGACCAGACTCGAGTCAGCGACCTCGCCAGACTGTCAGACGGCCGATTATCGGGTTGGTGGGTCAGAGCCTTTAGATAACAGACGAGCAATCAGTCTGGAACAGAGACGGTCTGTTCTCTGACCCACATTACAGAGAGAGAGACTGGTGTAGTAGAAAAAACAATCAGCTTAACACCAAAACAGCATGCTCTGATTGCTTTTAATTAAAAAAGCAACATTCAAGTTGTTTGTGCAGATCAAGAGGTCGAGAGAGGCGACGACGAGGACAGAGTTTCAATACATCGACTGTCTGTAGTTAAAGTTCAATTCAAATCCAGTTGAGATCTTCAACAGGGGGTCCGGGGCCCCTAGGGGGTCCTCAGAGTCACTGCAGGGGGGCCACCAAATTATTGTTAATTTTTTGGATTGGATTCATGTCTTAACATGAATCCAACATATTATTAGCAAATATAAATCAGCTTATTTGTGAAAATAATGGTGATAGACTTACTGGCCTTTATGTAGTCACTAAGGCAGCCAGGGCCGGTGATTGCTATAGGAGAACTAGGTGATTGCTATAGGAGGAGAACTAGGTGATTGCTATAGGAGAACTGCGATATGCTATGGGAGAACTAGGTGATCGTATGGGAGGAGAACTAGGTGATGCTGAGCAGTCATAGGGAGAACTAGGTGATTGCTAGAGGAGAACTAGGTGATTGCTATAGAGGAACTAGGTGATTGCTATAGGAGGAGAACTAGGGTGATTGCTATAGAGGAGAACTAGGTGATTGCTATAGGAGAACTAGGTGATTGCTATAGGAGGAGAACTAGGTGATTGCTATAGGAGGAGAACTAGGTGATTGCTATAGGAGGACTAGGTGATTGCTATAGGAGGAGAACTAGGTGATTGCTATAGGAGGACTAGGTGATTGCTATAGGAGGAGAACTAGGGGATTCATAGGAGAACTAGTGATTGCTATAGGAGGAGAACTAGGTGATTGCTATAGGAGGAGAACTAGGTGATTGCTATAGGAGGACTAGGTGATTGCTATAGGAGAACTAGGTGATTGCTATAGGAGGAGAACTAGGTGATTGCTATAGGAGAACTAGGTGATTGCTATAGGAGGAGAACTAGGTGATTGCTATAGGAGGAGAACTAGGTGATTGCTATAGGAGGACTAGGTGATTGCTATAGGAGGAGAACTGGGTGATTGCTATAGGAGGACTAGGTGATTGCTATAGGAGGAGAACTAGGTGATTGCTATAGGAGAACTAGGTGATTGCTATAGGAGAACTAGGTGATTGCTATAGGAGGAGAACTAGGCGATTGCTATAGGAGAACTAGGTGATTGCTATAGGAGAACTAGGCGATTGCTATAGGAGAACTAGGTGATTGCTATAGGAGAACTAGGTGATTGCTATAGGAGGAGAACTAGGTGATTGCTATAGGAGGAGAACTAGGTGATTGCTATAGGAGGAGAACTAGGTGATTGCTATAGGAGAACTAGGTGATTGCTATAGGAGGAGAACTAGGTAATTGCTATAGGAGGAGAACTAGGTGATTGCTATAGGAGGAGAACTAGGTGATTGCTATAGGAGGAGAACTAGGTGATTGCTATAGGAGGAGAACTAGGTGATTGCTATAGGAGAACTAGGTGATTGCTATAGGAGGAGAACTAGGTGATTGCTATAGGAGAACTAGGTGATTGCTATAGGAGAACTAGGTGATTGCTATAGGAGGAGAACTAGGTGATTGCTATAGGAGAGAACTAGGTGATTGCTATAGGAGAGAACTAGGTGATTGCTATAGGAGGAGAACTAGGCGATTGCTATAGGAGAACTATGTGATTGCTATAGGAGAACTAGGTGATTGCTATAGGAGAACTAGGTGATTGCTATAGGAGAACTAGGTGATTGCTATAGGAGAACTATGTGATTGCTATAGGAGAACTAGGTGATTGCTATAGGAGGACTAGGTGATTGCTATAGGAGGAGAACTGGGTGATTGCTATAGGAGGAGAACTAGGTGATTGCTATAGGAGGACTAGGTGATTGCTATAGGAGGAGAACTAGGTGATTGCTATGAGGAGAACTAGGTGATTGCTATGGGAGGAGAACTAGGTGATTGCTATGAGGAGAACTAGGTGATTGCTATAGGGAGAACTAGGGTGATTGCTATAGGAGGAGAACTAGGTGATTGCTATGGGAGGAGAACTAGGTGATTGCTATAGGAGAACTAGGTGATTGCTATAGGAGAGACTAGGTGATTGCTATGAGGAGAACTAGGTGATTGCTATAGGAGGAGAACTAGGTGATTGCTATAGGAGGACTAGGTGATTGCTATAGGAGGACTAGGTGATTGCTATAGGAGGAGAACTAGGTGATTGCTATAGGAGGAGAACTATGTGATTGCTATAGGAGGAGAACTAGGTGATTGCTATAGGAGAACTAGGTGATTGCTATAGGAGAACTAGGTGATTGCTATAGGAGGAGAACTAGGGTGATTGCTATGGGAGGAGAACTAGGTGATTGCTATAGAGGAGAACTAGGTGATTGCTATAGGAGAACTAGGTGATTGCTATAGGGAGGAGAACTAGGTGATTGCTATAGGAGGAGAACTAGGTGATTGCTATGAGGAGAACTAGGTGATTGCTATAGGAGGAGAACTAGGTGATTGCTATAGGGAGGAGAACTAGGGTGATTGCTATGGGAGGAGAACTAGGTGATTGCTATAGGAGGAGAACTAGGTGATTGCTATGAGGAGAACTAGGTGATTGCTATAGGGAGAACTAGGTGATTGCTATAGGAGAACTAGGTGATTGCTATAGGAGGAGAACTAGGTGATTGCTATGAGGAGAACTAGGGTGATTGCTATGAGGAGAACTAGGTGATTGCTATAGGAGGAGAACTAGGTGATTGCTATAGGAGAACTAGGTGATTGCTATAGGAGAACTAGGTGATTGCTATAGGAGAACTAGGTGATTGTTATAGGAGGACTAGGTGATTGCTATAGGAGGAGAACTAGGCGATTGCTATAGGAGAAATAGGTGATTGCTATAGGAGGACTAGGTGATTGCTATAGGAGGAGAACTAGGTGATTGCTATAGGAGGAGAACTAGGTGATTGCTATAGGAGGAGAACTAGGTGATTGCTATAGGAGGAGAACTAGGTGATTGCTATAGGAGGAGAACTAGGTGATTGCTATAGGAGAACTAGGTGATTGCCTAGGGCGTCAAATGTGTTGGGGGCGCCGTGTCGCCCTTAGGTCTACTTCTCTTTAATAATAGAACTAGAATGACATGCAAAATAAAACATGTTTATTAAACATGATCATCCTACGGCGCCCTCTCAGCCACACGGAGCTCTGAAGCAGACCGGTGTGTCTTAGTGTCCTCTCTCGCTGTAACAACAGAGACGAGCAGCGTTCTTAGTGTCCTCTCTCGCTGTAACAACAGAGACGAGCAGCGTTCTTAGTGTCCTCTCTCGCTGTAACAACAGAGACGAGCAGCGTTCTTAGTGTCCTCTCTCGCTGTAACAACAGAGACGAGCAGCGTTCTTAGTGTCCTCTCTCGCTGTAGAAACAGAGATGAGCAGCGTTCTTAGTGTCCTCTCTCGCTGTAACAACAGAGACGAGCAGCGTTCTTAGTGTCCTCTCTCGCTGTAGAAACAGAGACGAGCAGCGTTCTTAGTGTCCTCTCTCGCTGTAGAAACAGAGACGAGCAGCGTTCTTAGTGTCCTCTCTCTCTGTAGAAACAGAGACGAGCAGCGTTCTTAGTGTCCTCTCTCGCTGTAACAACAGAGACGAGCAGCGTTCTTAGTGTCCTCTCTCGCTGTAACAACAGAGACGAGCAGCGGTACAGACCACGGAGCTGCTGCAGCGCGTCTTCATGGTCTGTGCAGCTTCAGGTTTATAAAGGACGCGCTCTGCTGTGGACATGCTGCAGCAGATGTGTCCCGTTTGAGCTCCGTGTATTTCTGCCGTAGTTTTGGGTTTCCACCTCCGATGTAGAGCAGCGTTCAGACACTTCCCCAAACGTTGTCTCATTCAGAGACCAGAGACCCAAACGGGGCTCTGAGTCTGTCAGACGGTCTGAGATCTACCGTATCAGCAGAGATATCACATAATACACAGCAGGCTGTGGTGCAGGTGGATTATTTTCTGAAATATAGTGACTTTATTCTTGTAATAGCCTATTATCACTTTATATTTCTCAAAATATCACGACTCCTCCAAATCTCAGAGAGCACAGATGAGTTATATTTTAAATGTGCACAAAGTTTTGAACATGAGCAGAAATCTTGCTCAAACACATCTGAAATATTACAGTCCAGGGGTTTATTAATCCATTAAAATGAATGAATGTATCATTAAGCTGAATAATTGTCATATGCACATTAAGGAGGTTACTTCCCCAACAAAAGACGAAGAGGAGGAGGAGTAACTGATGCTAGGCTACATGTGTGCTGACTCAGATAGAATTAGAAAAGTCGATGCAAAGGAGAATAAATAGATGAAAGTAATACAGATTTCCTGAGAGCCTTCCTGCTAAATATCCCATTATGTTTTATATTTGAGTATAATCTATGTTTGCCTTTACATAAAGGTATTTCCAGCATGAATTGATTCAGAAAAAGGTAGAAATAGGTGCAAAAAAATACACCTGAATGCAGGAAATGAAGTGTTAAATGGTCAAAATGTTCAGGGGGAGGACCCCCAGACCCCCCCCCCCCCATCATAAGTCAGCATGCACACAGATCTGGAAACAAAGCCCTGGCCTTTGGGTTGCCAGACCAGTTATGATTAGACCAAATGTTGGTGCCATCTAACTTACATGCAAGTGAAATGAACATACACTGCTACTCTATCGCTGACACAGCGCCGTGATCTGGCACTGCGAGACTAAGGTGGGGGGGGGGCGCAAAACTCAATCTCGCCTAGGGCAACCAAAGGGCTCGAGCCGGCCCTGAAGGCAGCCGTGCACAGTTAATCCTGAGGATGTTATGTTTATCATTACAACATGATTCATCTTCAATCCTGCCAACAAATATGTTAATAGCTTAGTATTCTATGCAGTGGTGTAGTCTACGTGATACGCAGGTATACGCAGTATACCCACTAAGAAAGCTCCAGGATTTCCATAAACCCTCTTAAAAATGCCCAATGACACACAACAACATACTTTACATTATATTTTTGATATCTTTTGAATTGTCATCTGTGTTTTTCTTCACATATAGGCTAAATAAAGGGATTTCCACCGTAAATTGGTGCATGAGAGTGTGTCAGAATGCAGGAAATGAAGTTGCTGATGCTCAAAACTTTCCCTGGGGGAGGACACCCAGACCCCCCACTGTGATACGCATGGGATCCAACACAAACTAATCAGTTATTACATTAGGATTATGTTGCGATTCCGTGAAACTGCCCCAGATGTTGAGTTAAGGGGCCGTGTTCATTTGAGGTTGAATCAGTCTTTAAAGGAGCCCAGTGGACGCTCCTCTGCCCTCGGTCTGGGAACGTTCTGCCTCTCATTAAAAGGAGAATAAAATATATTTCACATTTTTCTCAGCACGTATTACTTGTATTATAATTGTGCTTTGTTTGGAACAAGAGGCATAGAGTCGTCAAATCCTCCTCCCGACTCAATGACAGCCAAAAAAAAAGGATTAGCTCCTCTTGTTTATGAGGAAAGGACTGTGGATTGTGGGATTGCAATGATTACATAATCATACAATCACACACACACACACACACACACACACACACAGAGAGAGACAGACACACACACATATACACAGAGAGAGACAGACACACACACACACACACACACAGAGACAGACACACACACACACACACACACATCACACACACACACACACACACACACACACACACATACACACACACACAGACACACACAGACACAGAGACAGACACACAGACACACACACACACACACACACACACACACACACACACACACATACACACACACACATTCACACACACACACACACACACACACACACACACACACACACAGACACACAGACACACACACAGACACAGAGACAGACACACACACACACATCACACACACACACACACACACACACACACACACACACACACACACAGACACATACACACACACACACACACACAGACACACACACACACACACATACACACACACACACACACACACACACACACACAGACACATACACACACACACACACACACACAGACACACACAGACACACACAGACACACACACACACACACACACACACACACACACACACACACACACACACACAGACAGAGACAGACACACACACACACAGAGACAGACACACACACACACACACACACACACACACACACACACACACACACAGAGACAGACACACACACACACACACACACGACACACACAGACACACACACACACACACACACACACACACAGACACACACACACACACACACACACACACAGACACACACAGACACACAGACACACACACACACACACACACACACACACACACACACACACACACACACACACACACACACACACACACACACACACACACACACACACACACACACACACACACACACACACACACACACACACACACACACACACACATACACACACACACACACACACACACATACACACACACACAGACAGACAGAGACACACACACACACACACACACACACACACAGACACACACAGGTCATAAAGGTAACACCACAAACAGATCAACATTATCATCCCATTTGTGTTTTGTTCACGTCAACGCAATCAGCAAGAACGTTGATATTGAATGATTCTGCAAAAGCCCGGATTATGTATACAGATTTATTGTTATTTTTAGGGCATTTTAGGCCTTTAATTCCATAGAACAGCTGAAGATATGAAAGGAGAAAGAGAGGGGGAATGACATGCAGCAAAGATTCGCAGGTTGGAAACGAACCCGCGGCCGCTGCGTCGAGGAGTAAACCTCTATATATGTGCGCCTGATCTACCAACTGAGCTAACCCGACCGACTATATATCTGCTACTACGATGCGGCTCAGGTTTGGGAAAAATCATCACAAGGAAATGGTTAAGGCATGGTTAGGGTGAGGCAACTTAACACTTACTTACAGGTGCTGTAGGTAGCATGGTGAAGATCCAGGACAAAATATTTGAACATCAACAACTTCTCAGTCCCTCCCCTCTTTCTGCTAAAGCCCAAAACGGTCTCCTAAGCCCCTCCCCCCACAAGGGAGAATGAATGCCTGTGCATGAGCAGTGATTGACACGCAGTTAGACAAATCCCCCCTGGCCCTGATTGGTGCATCTGGACAGTTAGACACTCCCCCCTGGCCCTGATTAGTGCATCTGGACAGTTAGACACTCCCCCCTGGCCCTGATTGGTGCATCTGGACAGTTAGACACTCCCCCCTGGCCCTGATTAGTGCATCTGGACAGTTAGACACTCCCCCCTGGCCCTGATTGGTGCATCTGGACAGTTAGACACCCCCCCTGGCCCTGATTGGTGCATCTGAACAGTTAGACACCCCCGCCCCCATGGCCCTGATTGGTGCATCTGGACAGTTAGTTATCAGGAAGTATGAGAGCACCAAATTCCGCATAGGGGCCGATCTAACCGAGAAGCGTTGCTAGAAACACGTCGCCAGCAAAACCATTGTCTTCCTATGGTACGATTCAGATTCAGTGTACTACTTTACCCAGCCTGGTCTCACAGAACTCCGTGAAATGATCAGGAACTGTTAACAGAGCACCACGTGGTGGCACGGGATGGGGGGAAAATCCGTGTGGCCACCACGAAAACAATGCCAATGTAAAGTCAATGAGAAGAGGACGTAGCATTAGGAGCGACTACGGTAGAGAGTAGTATGAAGGCCCGAAAATCCGCATAGGGAGGTTGGTTGGGGGGGAGGATTGGCAGGACTTTCACCCAGGAGACAGGGGATCAGGTCCCGCGTGTTTCCTAAACCCAACCGCTACTTCAGACATTACAACAGTCTCTCGTTAGCATCTTGTAGGCTACTTCAGACATTACAACAGTCTCTCGTTAGCATCTTGTAGGCTACTTCAGACATTACAGAAGTCTCTCGTTAGCAGGTTCTTGTAGACTACTTCAGACATTACAGAAGTCTCTCGTTAGCATCTTGTAGGCTACTTCCGACATTACAGAAGTCTCTCGTTAGCATCTTGTAGGCTACTTCCGACATTACAGAAGTCTCTCGTTAGCAGGTTCTTGTAGACTACTTCCAACATTACAGAAGTCTCTCGTTAGCATCTTGTAGGCTACTTCAGACATTACAGTAGTCTCTCGTTAGCAGGTTCTTGTAGACTACTTCAGATATTACAAAAGTCTCTCGTTAGCATCTTGTAGGCTACTTCCGACATTACAGAAGTCTCTCGTTAGCATCTTGTAGGCTACTTCCGACATTACAGAAGTCTCTCGTTAGCAGGTTCTTGTAGACTACTTCCGACATTACAGAAGTCTCTCGTTAGCAGGTTCTTGTAGACTACTTCAGACATTACAGTAGTCTCTCGTTAGCAGGTTCTTGTAGACTACTTCCGACATTACAGAAGTCTCTCGTTAGCAGGTTCTTGTAGACTACTTCAGATATTACAAAAGTCTCTCGTTAGCATCTTGTAGGCTACTTCCGACATTACAGAAGTCTCTCGTTAGCATCTTGTAGGCTACTTCAGACATTACAGAAGTCTCTCGTTAGCATCTTGTAGACTACTTCAGATATTACAAAAGTCTCTCGTTAGCATCTTGTAGGCTACTTCCGACATTACAGAAGTCTCTCGTTAGCATCTTGTAGGCTACTTCAGACATTACAGAAGTCTCTCGTTAGCATCTTGTAGGCTACTTCAGCCTCTAATCTACAACTGACATTCACTCGACTCACATCGGGTCGTGGCAAAGCACTGAAGCTTTGCAGCAAATCAAGCCCTCAATACACGCTTCACGGAAAACTTCCGTGATTTCTTGACACACGCTCTGAAGCCTCGGCACAGAACTAACAACACGACTCAAAGTTATGACTATTTTCAACGGTGTAACGAAGTAGGGGGACACACACAGAGGGGTCTGGGAGTCCTCCGGCTATTTTTTTTGTTCTATTTGAATCCCATTTCCTGCATTTCTACATAAGTTTAGGGACTATGATGATACAAAATCCAGAAAATAAGTAAGTTGATCGTAGTGATAAATTCTTCCTGAAAAAGTAGTGCTAAACTACGTATACAAAGAAGAGGTCTTACTTTCTTTATTGTTAAAATAGGACACTGAGATCAGATCACTGAGACTATCAAACTAATTTGAAACTGGATTTTGAAAATGTCCCCCCTGTTCGTTTATAGTGTGAAAGCATTTTTTGGATGCTTCGGACTTTCGGACCAAATACAGGAAGCTCTGGCAGGCTCTCCTTGTGTTATAAGACCGGGGAAGCTCCTTTAAGGTATAGCTCGGTGCTTAGTGTGTAGGCTACGTGAGAGAGAGACGGTGTCAGCGCTCAGAGCAGACAGCTGTCGCCTATCAGAGCAGAGAGTGGTAGTAAATGTACAGTGACAGCAGCAGTCAGTAGGAGAGAGCAGCAGTCAGTAGAGGAGAGCAGCAGTCAGTAGAGGGAGAGCAGCAGTCAGTAGGGGAGAGCAGCAGTCAGTAGAGGAGAGCAGCAGTCAGTAGGAGAGCAGCAGTCAGTAGGAGAGAGCAGCAGTCGAGTAGGAGAGAGTAGCAGTCAGTAGGGGAGAGCAGCAGTCAGTAGGGGAGAGCAGCAGTCAGTAGGAGAGAGCAGCAGTCAGTAGGGAGAGCAGCAGTCAGTAGGGGAGAGCAGCAGTCAGTAGGGGAGAGCAGCAGTCAGTAGAGGAGAGCAGCAGTCAGTAGGAGAGAGTAGCAGTCAGTAGGAGAGAGCAGCAGTCAGTAGGAGAGCAGCAGTCAGTAGGAGAGAGCAGCGGTCAGTAGGGAGAGGCAGCAGTCGGTAGGAGAGAGTAGCGGTCAGTAGGGAGAGCAGCAGTCAGTAGGAGAGAGCGGCAGGTGCAGTAGGAGAGGCAGCAGTCAGTAGGGGAGAGCGGCAGTCGGTAGGAGAGAGCAGCAGTCAGTAGGAGAGAGCAGCAGTCAGTAGGGAGAGAGCAGCAGTCAGTAGCAGTCGGTAGGAGAGAGCAGCAGTCAGTAGAGGAGAGCAGCAGTCAGTAGGAGAGAGCAGCAGTCAGTAGGAGAGCAGCAGTCAGTAGGAGAGAGCAGCAGTCAGTAGGAGAGAGCAGCAGTCAGTAGGAGAGCAGCAGTCAGTAGGAGAGAGCAGCAGTCAGTAGGGGAGAGCAGCAGTCAGTAGGAGAGTAGCAGTCGGTAGGAGAGCAGCAGTCAGTAGGGGAGAGCAGCGGTCAGTAGGAGAGAGCAGCAGTCAGTAGAGGAGAGCAGCAGTCAGTAGGAAGAGCAGCAGTCAGTAGAGGAGAGCAGCAGTCAGTAGGAGAGAGCAGCAGTCAGTAGAGGAGAGCAGCAGTCAGTAGGGGAGAGCAGCAGTCAGTAGGGGAGAGCAGCAGTCAGTAGGGAGAGCAGCAGTCGGTAGGGGAGAGCAGCAGTCAGTAGGAGAGAGCAGCAGTCAGTAGGAGAGAGCAGCAGTCAGTAGAGGGAGAGCAGCAGTCAGTGAGGAGAGCAGCAGTCAGTAGGGAGAGAGCAGCAGTCAGTAGGAGAGGCAGCAGTCGGTAGGAGAGGCAGCAGTCAGTAGGAGAGCAGCAGTCAGTAGGAGAGGCAGCAGTCAGTAGGGAGAGCAGCAGTCAGTAGAGAGAGCAGCAGTCAGTAGAGGAGAGCAGCAGTCAGTAGGAGAGAGCAGCAGTCAGTAGGAGAGCAGCAGTCAGTAGGAGAGAGCAGCAGTCAGTAGGAGAGCAGCAGTCAGTAGGAGAGCAGCAGTCAGTAGGAGAGTAGCAGTCAGTAGGAGAGAGTAGCAGTCAGTAGGAGAGAGTAGCAGTCAGTAGGAGAGAGCAGCAGTCAGTAGGAGAGAGCAGCAGTCAGTAGGAGAGAGCAGCAGTCAGTAGGAGAGAGCAGCAGTCAGTAGAGGAGAGCAGCAGTCAGTAGGAGAGAAGCAGTCAGTAGGAGAGAGCAGCAGTCAGTAGGGAGAGCGGCAGTCAGTAGGAGAGAGCAGCAGTCAGTAGGAGAGAGCAGCAGTCAGTAGGAGAGAGTAGCAGTCAGTAGAAGAGAACAGCAGTCAGTAGAGGAGAGCAGCAGTCAGTAGGAGAGTAGCAGTCAGTAGGAGAGAGCAGCAGTCAGTAGGAGAGAGTAGCAGTCAGTAGGAGAGAGCAGCAGTCAGTAGGAGAGAGCAGCAGTCAGTAGGAGAGAGCAGCAGTCAGTAGGAGAGAGCAGCAGTCAGTAGGAGAGAGCAGCAGTCAGTAGGAGAGAGCAGCAGTCAGTAGGAGAGAGCAGCAGTCAGTAGGAGAGAGCAGCAGTCAGTAGGAGAGAGCAGCAGTCAGTAGGAGAGAGCAGCAGTCAGTAGTATCAGTTCTAAGTATCTGGAGACGCAGCTCACGTATGTGATGACGGCAGGACGTAGTTTTGTTACGTAGAGATCTTTAGTGCGCTTGCATAACTGCAGCGTGAAAGCAAAACTTTGAAACCAAAAACCGGATCAAATGCAAAAACATGAACCTTGGTCCGGACTTTCAGGTGTAAGTGCCTAAACCTAACCGAACTCTGACCGTTTCACAAGGTTAACGATGTGTTTCAAACCGCGACTGTTATTTTCAGCATTCAGGGATGGGATGAGAAAGTGCTCTGGGTTATTGGCAGAGCTAGCCTGGAAAACCCTGACGAACTTCCGGCAAATGTGAGATTTTCTCTGCAAGTCCGTCTGGCCAAGAGCCCATTCAAGCCCATTTCTAATTTCTCCAAATCGAGGCACCAATCACAACCGTTGAGGCGGGCTCTACACCAATCACAACCGTTGAGGGGGGCTCTACACCAATCACAACCGTTGAGGCGGGCTCTACACCAATCACAATCGTGAGGGGGGCTCTACACCAATCACAACCGTTGAGGCGGGCTCTACACCAATCACAACCGTTGAGGCGGGCTCTACACCAATCACAACCGTTGAGGCGGGCTTTACTCTCCAATGGCGCCCAGAGGCATTTGAGCGGCGTCCGTTGGTGACGCCCCTTTGGAAATGGGCTGTGAATGAAGCTTCCCCAGACCCTTCTCAGTTACAGCTGAGAAGGGTCTGGGGTCAGCCAGGCTATGGCAGAGCAACATTGCCGCTTCAAAATAGGCGGTAGTGAGTCACTAGCGCCCAGTCTACCTTCAGCCTGAGCGGACACAGCGGCCCGGACACCTGAACTAAGATTCTGCGTTTAAGTAGTCTCGCTTTTGCCAGACCTTCCTCCACAGCGCTGCGGAGGAGGGTCTGGCTAGTCCACACAGCATTCCTGGATGGGAGAACCTGTGCTCTGGTTTATTGGCATTTCTTTAAACCAATCACAATCGTCGTGGGTGGCGCTAATTGCCCTACAAAGCCACAGTGACGCTGCAAAATAGCCTCAGGAAGGAGCTTGTTTTGGTGGAACGTGTGTACATTCAAAAGTAGTTTTAGTCGTGCAACAGAAAACTCAGATTGGACAGATAGTCTAGCTAGCTGTCTGGATTTACCCTGCAGAGATCTGAGGAGCAGTTAACCATAGTCCTCACACATCCATCAGACAACGCCAACACAAAGACAGCGGTGTGCCAGATGTTGGGTTTTCTGTCTCTCTGCCCCCAAATGACCAAATAAGAAAATCACTTATGCAGCTTTAACGAAGTAACAAACACAGTTAATAAAACGACCATCTGGTGGGGCTCCAACAGTAGAAACCCATCAGTAATCTTGTCAAGCGTCAAAGATTAGAGAGCCACGAGAGGTCAGTCAGTGTATGCAAAATAATGCATCTCGTATCATCAAAAGATACACTGACCGAGGTCAAAAACAACAAGCCCCAAGGTTACACGTGCTCTCTGTCTGTGTCTCTCTGCGTCTTCACCTACCTGGCAGCAGCTTGTCGGTCGAGGCAAGTGGACGACTGAAGATGGAGGAGAAGGAGAGAGAGGAGGAGAATGCTGCAGTGTTTCCATGGTGAAGCCATTGCTGTGGTGACCAGAGTGTGATGCCAGTACACACTCTCCCCCTCTCGCTCGGTCGTAATCTTCTTTAATCAGCCCCCCGTCTGTAAGCCCCCTGACAGATTGACGAATCAGCCAATCAGGTCAGAGCAGAGGCAGACAGGGTTTAGAGAGCCCTCAGCCCCACCCCTGCTGGTCCCACATTTTCAATTCAGCTCAGGGAAAATACATTTCATTTCGGCAGATAAAGGTCATCACAATGACGAGTGACTTATATATCATAGTGAATTTGCCTGTTTTATAAAGTACAACACTGCACAAACATAGAATAACCTGTCACAGTTTAGAGCAGTGTTTCTCAAATGTGGGTATGCGTACCTCTGGGGGTACTCTGGAGTACTGCAGGGCGTACATGCACTTTTTGCAAAATGCTTAAAAATATGTCATGCATAATTCCTAAAATAATTATACTATAATAATGAATGATGAGTGATGGATTCTGAACATTTGAAATGTAGCATTGAAATGTTTTTCAGTTACAAGGTTGTTGTTTAGTAGATCTATCACTGCCGACACTGTGTTGGTCCTTTTTATATAGATGTCAACATGTTTTTGCACTGGTCAGGGGGTACTTGGCTTAAAAACACAATTCAAAGGGGGTACATTATTTAAAGATTGTTATGGACTTTTTGGCCAACAACGCCAAAATAAAGGGCCGATTTGTCTGCGGACAGATTTTGTCACAGCGATAGCTTCTCAACCTTCGATGATACAGTCAGGAAACTATACAGGTGTTAGTTGATAGTAGTTGCTCAAAATGAAGGCCAAGTTCAAAAATGGGTGTTGTCTGAGCAGTAGGAAGTAGGGGGGTATAGGAACTAGGGACAGGGGCCCCACCCTTTTTTTTTAACCTTTATTTATTCAGGGGAGTTTCACTGAGAGGAAGCCTCTCTTTTGCAGGAACGCCCTGATCACATTCATACCTGGAAGCTGCCCAGTACTACCACAGTCTGATCTGATCACATTCATACTGGAAGCTGCCCAGTACTACCACAGTCTGATCACATTCATACTGGAAGCTGCCCAGTACAACCACAGTCTGATCACATTCATACTGGAAGCTGCCCAGTACAACCACAGTCTGATCTGCTGCCACTGAGCAGCTCCACTGGAGCGGTTGGGGTTAAGGGCCTTGCTCAAGGGCACCTTAGCATGGATGTATAATAATGCTGCGTTATATTATGCTGCGTTCCAGACACGTTTAGCCCGCAAAGTCACGACTTCAAGTCACGACTCACGACTTGGTAGCGTTCCAGGCAAAGTCACGACAAGGGTTCAACAACAGGGTTCAGGTTAGGCTACCTAACGTCAAGGTTAGCCCAATTTATAGACGTCTCTTTCGCCATGTAAGTCTACGGAAAGTGTTTGTGGGCCAGACGTCATTACGTGACACGCGGGGAGTTGCAATTCTAACGTTTGGCTACTACTGTTTGTTCAGTTTCACTTCCTGGGGGCCTGGCCCCCACACGTTACGCCCCTCACGTGATTTGGTGGCTGGTGGCAAGATGGTCAGTAGTTTTTTTAGTTTGTTTATGCAGGGTAAGTTAGACGGGGTAATCCCAGCCCGATCTGCCGGGGGGTTTGATTCCTCCCTGCAGCTCAGGCTGGAGACCTGTACGTTTATCTATCCTGCTTCCGTTACACATCTGCGGGAACCAATCACAAACTGGCTTATCCACCTGGGGCGCTATTGGCGGGTTTAACACGATGACGACAGAGAAGCGACCGAGCAGCTTCTTGTTTACATTCAACATGGCGGCCACCGAAGCACAGCAACCCGTTGATGCCGCTGTCGCTGCTACGTCACCCAGATCATTGATCTGATTGGTTGAAGGACTATCCAATGGCGTACAGAGTCATTTCAACTATGCCCGTTGATCCCGCCTCTTGTGCAGTAGAAAATACAGAGCAGACTCCCCAGACTAATGTTCAGACTCAGCTCCATCTTAAAAGATGGGCTAGTGATAGGTACAAGTGATAGGCTACTCATAGATTACATGTAAGAAAAAGGGTTAAAATATCGTGTTAAAAAACTGAAAAGTCTGGAGTAAAACCTTTACAAATCTACATTGATGTATATAGAAGTTACCAAATATCACAGTGTGGTAACACAAGTATTCCAGTTGTTTGTTCTGTAGCCTGTTTAAAATGAATACATAGACTGAGCTACCTACAAAAAGATCGCGATAGTTTTACCTTTCTGTGATAATTTCAGTCAGGCATTTTCTGTGGCCACGCCTGGCCGGGGTCCTCACACTAGACATTGCCGCGGTGCATGCTGGGTCCTTCCTTTCTATCCCAAGCTCGCTTCTGCAATCATGGGTACGGCTCAATCTTCATCCTAAATACTTAATTATTCTGTTCACTGCTGCAATTTTTCATATCGATGTCGTATATGAATATCTTACAGACTATTTTCGATGTGTTTGTAATGGAAAAAGCTCCTCAGTAGATGAAAAAAACGGACTTAATCTAGTTCTCTTTCCTCGCAACGTGGAGCGGCCATAACACGTCCGAGCTGCGTACCGTTAACACAAGCTGCGTGTTAGCATGGTTAGCTTAGCATAGCATACCACCCTTTTACACTTTAAACAGTTCATATTCATATTTTAGTATTTAATTAAACAGATAACGAAATAGCTGAACTCCTGATGTTGCTGTGTACACAGTCTACGATTGTGAGTGTTCGTCAGTCCAGTTAGCATCATGCTAATAAGCTAATGAGGCTTCGTTTGCTCGTCTGAGCACAGTTGTCATAATTGCTGGGGGTTTGGGGGGAAATGTCGCGATAAGACGCGCAGAGGGCATTTAAGTGAGTGTACACAATATCGTCGTTCAATATTAATTAACAGTAAAGTCTAATGTTGCTGTAGTCGGTCCCTCTCATAACCTACTAGTGTTAGTGGCTGTACAGCTAGCTGTAGTCGGTCCCTCTCATAACCTACTAGTGTTAGTGGCTGTACAGCTAGCTGTAGTCGGTCCCTCTCATAACCTACTAGTGTTAGTGACTGTACAGCTAGCTGTAGTCGGTCCCTCTCATAACCTACTAGTGTTAGTGGCTGTACAGCTAGCTGTAGTCGGTCCCTCTCATAACCTTAACCTAATGTTAGTGGCTGTACAGCTAGCTGTAGTCGGTCCCTCTCATAACCTTAACCTAGTGTTAGTGGCTGTACAGCTAGCTGTAGTCGGTCCCTCTCATAACCTATTAGTGTTAGTGGCTGTACAGCTAGCTGTAGTCGGTCCCTCTCATAACCTACTAATGTTAGTGACTGTACAGCTAGCTGTAGTCGGTCCCTCTCATAACCTACTAGTGTTAGTGGCTGTACAGCTAGCTGTAGTCAGTCCCTCTCATAACGTACTTGTGAAATTGGGTTAGCCCTGTTCACAAGTGATGCTGCTATGCGTGCTGCACCAAACCCAGTTAGAGAGTTATTGTTCATAGCACAGGTGATCATAACTCAATTAAAAGCCACTATAACTCTAAAATGTCTATGCTGCAGCCACAGAATAGCGAAACCATTTTGCTGTGCCTTCATTAAAATGCATTCTTTTCACAATTATCGTAAGAGGGTGGCAGTAGCTCAGTCTGTAGGGAGTTGGGTTAGGAACTGGTAGCTGGAGAGGTGCCAGTTCACCTCCTGGGCACTGCCAACGTGCTCTTCAAGGCACCGAACCCCCAACTGCTCGGCGTGCTCCTCCAAGGAGCAGCACCCCTCACTCTGACATCTCTCTATGTATAGGTCCTGAGTGTGTTTGTAATCCAGGCCTGTGTTTAATGTGTGTGCAACTGTTCTAACGGAGTGAAAAACGAAGGCCTTCTTCTTGATGTTTCTTTGTGATTTGGAGACATCAATGCTGTGAAACATAAGCCAAGAATTCCACATCAATCTGAGAAAACAAGACACTGGTTCTGCATTGGCTCTAACATTATTCCCGGCTGATCTTTGTCTTCCAGGAAAGTGTCGTGGTCTGCGCACAGCCAGGAAGCTCCGTAACCACCGCCGTGAGCAGAAATGGCACGATAAACAGTACAAGAAGGCCCATCTGGGCACCGCCCTGAAGGCTAACCCCTTCGGAGGAGCCTCCCACGCCAAAGGCATTGTGCTTGAGAAAGTGTGAGTACCGGGACACGTGCTGCACCCTAAACAACTGAAGGTTCAGTTTATTTCAATCAATCGCATACTAAACATCACTTACATAACATAAATGGTAAAAAAAACAGTCACCTTTAGGGCTGCAACTAACGATTATTTTCATAGTCGATTAATCTGTTGATTATTTTCTCGATTAATCCATTAGTTGTTTGATCTATAAATGTCAAAACATGAAACATGTGGATCAGTGTTTCCCAAAAAGCCCAAGAAGACGTCCTCACGTCTTGTTCTGTCCAAAACTCAAAGATCTTCAGTTTCCTGTCACACAGGAGAGAAGAAACTAGAAGATATTCACATTTAACAAGCTGGAATCAGAGAAATCGTATTTCTTTTAATAAAAAAATGACTCAAACGATTAATCTATTATCAAAATAGTTGGTGATTAATGTAATAATAAATAATAATAGTCACTAGTAACTCATCGTTGCACCTTTAGTCTAGTTCATGCAGTGTAATCTTAACTCGTTTATAATCAATACAGGCTGAGAAGATGTAACTTGAAGCCTTTTCTTATCACACAACCCTTTACATTCTCTTCTTAATTTGTTCTTACGTCCCTCAGCATATTACTGCATTTATAAAATGTGTTTTCTGTATTTATATACATATTATACCACACGTGCAGTGGAGTGATGGCTGATCGGAAACCTGTTGATAAGCAGGCAGACAGCCAGTCATGTTTTAGGCTTTTGACCTTTTGGCGTTTTTCCATCACATGGTACCTCCTCGCCTCGACACACTGTGCGTCCGTTTTCCGTTGCAGATGTTAGTACCGCCTCAGCGTGGCTGGTCGTCATAGTGGCGCCGCAGGAAACTGCCGTGACCTAACGCGACACCCAGAACGTGGAAGGTGTGTTGTTGTTGTCAGAAGACACATTTAGTTTCAGATGAAGCTGGAGGCAGCAGAAATAAACAGCTGGCTGAACTATTTAAAGATGGGGGGTTTGTTCAGGACGCCCCCGTCTGTCGCTTTCACGTCACCTTTTGGTATCGCCTCAGCTCGCTGGGAACCTCGACTGAGGTGGTACTACATAAAGTACCTGTTAGCAGGTACCAGGGACTTTATTTCGTAATGGAAAACCAAAAAAGGCGAGTAGAGGCGAGGCGAGCAGGTACCACGTGATGGAAAAGGGACATTTGTGTCTTCTGATAACTTTGACCCCCTTTGATGCTCCAGTTTAAACCTCTATCTATATATATATATAGAGAGAGCTCTCTGTCTGTCTCTCTCTCTGTCTGTCTCTCTCTCTGTCTCTCTCTCTCTGTCTGTCTCTCTCTCTCTCTGTCTCTCTCTCTCTCTCTCTGTCTGTCTGTCTCTCTGTCTGTCTGTCTGTCTCTCTCTCTGTCTGTCTGTCTCTCTCTCTCTGTCTGTCTCTCTCTCTCTGTCTGTCTCTCTCTCTGTCTGTGTCTCTCTCTCTCTCTCTCTCTCTCTGTCTGTCTGTCTCTCTCTCTCTGTCTCTCTCTCTCTCTCTCTGTCTCTCTCTCTGTCTGTCTCTCTCTCAAATGATTTGTTCTTATATTGTATTGTATCCTATTACTTCAGGTATATTCTGTATGTGTGCTGTCTGATATTTTGCTGCTGCAACACTGAAATCCCCTTTTTTTTTTGGGATTAATAAAAATATCTCCCATTGGATGTTTTAAACACCAATCACCATGGGGACGCCGTCTCCTCGTCACCTGCTGGAAAGTTCTGAAATCATTGTTGAATTGCATGATGTTTTTTTGTTCAATCGTAACACTCTGACCATTTCCTTCCAGTTATTTAGATCTCTTTGTAGTTCTGAGTTTGTTAAAGAGTGTTGTGGTTTCCGTCTGCAGTGGCGTTGAGGCTAAGCAGCCCAACTCGGCCATCAGGAAGTGTGTGAGAGTTCAGCTCATCAAGAACGGCAAGAAGATCACCGCCTTCGTCCCCAACGACGGTTGCCTCAACTTCATCGAGGTAAAGCCTGCCCTGTATACATCCCTGAATAATAGCCACCGGCATGTTGTAATGCAGCCAAAAAGCTAAGCTAAGCTACATCATACCAAGTGTTATAACTGTTAGATTCCCATAGAGGCAGGCAGACTTTTATTTTGAAAGGCCAGTTATTTCATGGATCCAGGATACTATGATCCTGATACAGATCCCTTGGTCCCCCCATCAT
This sequence comes from Sander vitreus, assembly GCF_031162955.1. Taxonomy (NCBI): domain Eukaryota; kingdom Metazoa; phylum Chordata; class Actinopteri; order Perciformes; family Percidae; genus Sander; species Sander vitreus. The sequence goes on along the minus strand of NW_027595480.1, from coordinate 22,689 downwards.
CACATACCCTTCACCATACCCCCCCATCATCACATACCCTTCACCATACCCCCCCATCATCACATACCCTTCACCATACCCCCCCACATCATCACATACCCTTCACCATACCCCCACATCATCCATACCCTTCACCATACCCCCCCATCATCACATACCCTTCACCATACCCCCCCCATCATCACATACCCTTCACCATACCCCCCCACATCATCACATACCCTTCACCATACCCCCCACATCATCACATACCCTTCACCATACCCCCCACATCATCACATACCCTTCACCATACCCCCCCCACATCATCACATACCCTTCACCATACCCCCCCATCATCACATCCCCTTCCCTGTCTCTGCATGTCCTGAAATGTCTTGATATGTGGACTGACCGTCCTCTTTCCTCTCCCTTCGGTGTCTCAGGAGAACGATGAGGTTCTGGTGGCAGGATTTGGACGTAAAGGTCACGCCGTTGGTGATATTCCCGGAGTTCGTTTTAAGGTGGTCAAGGTAGCCAACGTGTCCCTGCTGGCTCTCTACAAAGGCAAGAAGGAGAGACCCAGGTCATAAACAGTCAGCCAGAGCATGAATAAAACGTTTTCAATTACAATCTGTTTGTTTCATGTCGTCATTTAATGCTATGTCACTCTTAATTAACATTTTAGGACATAAAAAGCATGAATATCAGTTAAGCTGCTCACTCTACTTGCTCAAAGTCAGCTAAAAGGGTTGTGGCATTTTATATTTCACTGTTGGAAAGATGAATATTGTCACTTTTGACTGGTTTTCAGTATTTGACCATTTGATATATTAAAGATGTATCGAGAGAAATGAATCGATAATGAAAATGATCTTTAGTTGCAGTGCTAGTTTAAGGTTTGGTCACGTTCTACTTGAGGAATTGGGATTATCGATGGCGGTTTCTGTGTTTGATTAATTGTATCCTCTCTACGTTGTGCTCCTTCCCTCAGAGTACGGGCTCATACGACTGTCATTTGCTGTGAGAAGTTGAGACAACTGTTAAAGTTACAGTTGATCACAACAAAAATAAAAGTAATTGGTGCCTTCTAGGCTGAGAAGCCAGAAAATGTGTTTTTGGCTCATATGGGTGAAAGACACCAAATCCCAGAATGCACTTGCTTCACTGCTTTACCTACAGTTTACAGACAGTGAGGGACATGAGGGAGAGAAGCACGGGCGTTCAAAATCAGTGAAGTAGCCCTTTAAATAATCAAGTCAGTGTTGTGAGCTTCGGGGGTGACCTCTAGCTCACCCAGTAGAGTCTCTTCCCCCCCCCCCCCCCATGTTAATGCAAGCCCAAACAATCTTTAAACAAAAATGTGAACTTTGGCTCCGTTAATGCTTAACCTTCCAACACTGTTCCAGTCAAGCATGACTGATTTACACGTCCGCTGTACCATGGTAGTCCTCAGATTGTCTCAAGACCTTCTGATGTCCTTCACACAAGGCTTTTGAACACAACATTCATTGTGACTACTTCCTTTGAATGTTGACTGTGCACACACTCACACACACACACACACACAAACACACATGCATGCACGCACGCACACACACAAACACACATGTACACACACACACCCACAGAAACACACATGCATGCACGCACGCACACACAAACACACATGTACACACACTCACACACCCACACCACTCTCACACACACACACACACAGAAACACATGCATGCATGCACACATGCATGCACGCACACACAGAAACACACACACGCTCACACACCCACACCACTCACACACATGCATGCACGCACACACAGAAACCCCACACACACATGTACACACACTCATACCACTCTCACACACACATACTTCATGTTGTCAGTTCATGTTGCCACTTGTGCGTGTGAACCACCAATGTTCGCACCCACACACACAAACACACACACACAAACAGACACACACATGTACACACCCACACACACAGAAACACACACACCCAAACACACACACACACACAAACAGACACACACATACACCCACAGGCACACACACAGAGACACACACACAAACAGACACACACACGTACACTCACACACACGGTTCATGTTGTCAGGTTGCCACTTGTGCATGTGAACCACCAATGTTCGCACACCAATGCATGCACAGACACACACACCCGCAGACACACACACCCACACACACACACACACACCCATAGAGACACACACCCACACACACACACACACATAGATGTTAATGTTCTAATAAGGTTCTTTTACAATAAATATTCTATTAAAAATACTTTTTGTCATTTTTATTGGCATTTATGTTAAAATAAGAGCAGTTAAAGCAGGTCAAATTTGACCGAAAACAGTAAATTAAGGGGGGGGGGGGGGCAACAAACAGCGTTTAAAGGTTCATTCAGATTGTTTGGCTGTTGACATGACCTTTTAAAACGTGGCCGATATCAGATCCAGTGGGAACTGTTTGAGGTTTCCAACTGACCCCCATGATGAAAAGACCAATACCAATGACATCAGACGCAGCACGCTGCTGCACTAACGTTAGGGAGGTGATGGAGGAAGGAAGCATTCTGGCTTTTATTTCTAGATGTGTGTGTAATGGCAGCCGTAACATTAATGAGCAGGTGCTGAGGAGGAGGAGGATGAAGAGAGAGAGAGACAGATTGGCTATTTTGTGGGGTTATGGCTGCAAAGTCCCTCCAGAGGTCTGTGTGGATGCAGAGATGAAGCCAGGAGTGGTGGGACTGCGTCGTGAATAAGCTTCACAGAGATGCAGTTTATTCAAAACTTTCGGATGTCGAGGCCAACTTTTGATTATCTCTGTCAGCGCCTCTCCTCAAGACTCCCACGGCACTGCAGCCACGGCCTCCCGTGTCCCCGTTCTTCCATTTCGTTTGCTGTGTTTTCAGTTACAGTATGATCCTTCTAGTTGTGATTGAACTGAGGTATCTCCCCATACCCTGATTAGGTCTAACACCTCCCTCTCCCTCCATTGACCTGCTCCATCACTGTTCTCCATGCTGTAGGCTAGTCTAGTTTTTAATGTTACTGTCTATGTTGACGTAGATTGACGTAAGAGTCTCATCAAATCCTCTTTGGTTGTTCACACTGCGGCCACATTGAAAACAATCAGACCTGGGTCTGAATCAGGACGTTGTTGCGGAGCCCCGATGATTTTAGATGCAGTTTTGACCTCCTTTGTCAGAAGATTTAGGTCATGTGACGTAGCCCAGCCAAACCACGTTACCTGTCAGTATACTCTCAAGTGTACAGCAGTAGAAGTTCTGTAGACCGTAAAGGGACATACCATATTTCTTGAGACATCTCAGGAATTAAAGCCTCTGATGTGCCTTCTTAATGGCACAGCTGATATGGAAGGACCACGAGAGGGAGTCTGAGATGTGGATGCCTAAGAACTTCAGGCTCTGACACGCCAACCCGATAATCGGCGTGGGACAGTCTGGCGAGGTCGCTGACTCGAGTCTGTTCGGTGTGTTCCGTGCCGTCGTCAGCTGGAGGAGTCGTCTTATGTTAGCGTGACTAGAGTCTCTCAACATCTGACATTAATCTGTTAAACTGACCTTTGTTGATCTGAAATGAAGACAGATTCAGCAGCTGCACGGCCTGTTTCTCTCTTCAGATGTTTCCAGAAAGACGTTACGGTGAACTATTTTAGGACAATATGAGATCGTGTTCTGAACGAGACGCCGTGATGGTCGGGGAGCAGCCAGACCCACGTGACGCGTTCGTCCAATCAGCTGCTGGTTTTCATTTTTTGGGCGACAATACAGATTAGCGCCGCCTGCTGTTACGGAGACGTATTACGTCTCGCGCACGCGCAGAACGTACGCTCAAGTCGGCGTCTCTTCGGTGAGTTCTGAGGCACTTTTTGGACCTCTGGAGACTGATCAGCCCGACTGGCTTTCCTCCTGATGGTCGGCCGTCAGGTTGGTGTGTCAGAGCCTTTAAAGGTGTTGACACTTTCAACTGGAGAGTTGTTAATGTAGACAGGTGTATGTGTGGGTTTGTTCCTTCTGAAATCCATGATGACCTCCTTAGTTTTCCCCACATTAAGAGATAGGACAGATTATTTCATAATCAAGTTACTCACCTCACCTCGGCTTAATATTTGGCCAATTGATCTATAAAAGTCTGCATTCACAGCCCTACTGCTTTGTGTTCTGCATGTAAAGGCTACATACACAGCTTAGTCACATGTTCCTGCAGTGTCACTGACTGACTGCTGATCACTTCACTTTATGAAGTTATTTGGGGAAGGTAAATATAGCAACAGGTATCAGATCTCCTGCCCCCCCCCCCCCCTCCCCTCAGCCAGAGTGGTGTAGCTAAACAGTTGAAACATGGAGATATAATAATACGAGATATAATAATACCTGATTTCATAAAGCGCTTTACAGCAGTTAATATAACATATATACGAAATGAGAGATAATAAACAAATAGTAAAATCAATAACAAGCAAGATCACAGCTTCACTGGTTACCAGTTGCTGCCCACATCCACTTCCAGACACTAGTACTCTCATACAGTACACTAGTACTCATACAGTACACTAGTACTCTCATACAGTACACTAGTACTCATACAGTACACTAGTACTCATACAGTACACTAGTACTCATACAGTACACTAGTACTCATACAGTACACTAGTACTCTCATACAGTACACTAGTCCTCTCATACAGTACACTAGCCCTCTCATACAGTACACTAGCCCTCATACAGTACACTAGTCCTCATACAGAACACTAGCCCTCTCATACAGTACACTAGCCCTCTCATACAGTACACTAGTACTCTCATACAGTACACTAGTCCTCATACAGTACACTAGTCCTCTCATACATTACACTAGCACTCTCATACAGTACACTAGTCCTCATACAGTACACTGGTCCTCATACAGTACACTAGCACTCTCATACATTACACTAGTACTCTCATACAGTACACTAGTACTCATACAGTACACTAGCCCTCTCATACAGTACACTAGCCCTCTCATACAGTACACTAGTACTCTCATACAGTACACTAGTACTCATACAGTACACTAGCCCTCTCATACAGTACACTAGCCCTCTCATACAGTACACTAGTACTCTCATACAGTACACTAGTCCTCATACAGTACACTAGCCCTCTCATACATTACACTAGTACTCTCATACAGTACACTAGTCCTCATACAGTACACTGGTCCTCATACAGTACACTAGCACTCTCATACATTACACTAGTACTCTCATACAGTACACTAGTTCTCTCATACAGTACACTAGTACTCCCATACAGTACACTAGTCCTCATACAGTACACTAGTACTCTCATACAGTACACTAGTCCTCATACAGTACACTAGTCCTCATACAGTACACTAGTACTCTCATACATTACACTAGTACTCTCATACAGTACACTAGTACTCTCATACAGTACACTAGTCCTCATACAGTACACTAGTTCTCTCATACAGTACACTAGTACTCTCATACAGTACACTAGTCCTCATACAGTACACTAGTCCTCATACAGTACACTAGTACTCTCATACAGTACACTAGTCCTCAAACAGTACACTAGTCCTCATACAGTCCACTAGTCCTCATACAGTCCACTAGTACTCTCATACAGTACACTAGTACTCTCATACAGTACACTAGTCCTCATACAGTACACTAGTACTCTCATACAGTACACTAGTCCTCATACAGTACACTAGTCCTCATACAGTACACTAGTCCTCTCATACATTACACTAGTACTCTCATACAGTACACTAGTACTCTCATACAGTACACTAGCCCTCTCATACAGTACACTAGTCCTCTCATACAGTACACTAGTACTCTCATACAGTACACTAGTCCTCATACAGTACACTAGTCCTCATACAGAACACTAGTACTCTCATACAGTACACTAGTACTCATACAGAACACTAGTCCTCTCATACAGTACACTAGCACTCTCATACAGTACACTAGTACTCATACAGAACACTAGCACTCTCATACAGTACACTAGCCCTCTCATACAGAACACTAGTCCTCTCATACAGAACACTAGTACTCTCATACAGTACACTAGTACTCTCATACAGTACACTAGTCCTCTCATACAGTACACTAGTACTCCCATACAGTACACTAGTCCTCATACAGTACACTAGTACTCATACAGAACACTAGCCCTCTCATACAGTACACTAGCCCTCTCATACAGTACACTAGTCCTCTCATACAGTACACTAGTACTCATACAGAACACTAGCACTCTCATACAGTACACTAGCACTCTCATACAGTACACTAGTACTCTCATACAGTACACTAGCCCTCTCATACAGTACACTAGTACTCTCATACAGTACACTAGTCCTCTCATACAGTACACTAGTCCTCATACAGTACACTAGCCCTCTCATACAGTACACTAGTCCTCTCATACAGTACACTAGTACTCTCATACAGTACACTAGCCCTCTCATACAGTACACTAGTCCTCTCATACAGGGCCATGAATGGATCAGCCCAGCATACATCCAGGACATGGTCCAACCCTATACCCCAACCCCCCCACTCCGCTCTGCATCAGCCAACCTGCTGCTGCCCCCCCCCCACAGCGAGGGACAACCCATCACTCAACCAAATCCCGACAGTTTGCTGTCCTGACCCCTAAATGGTGGAATGAGCTCCCTACTGACATCAGGACGGCCGAAAACCTACATATCCTCCGCTGAAGGCTCAAAACACACCTCTTCTGACACATATATATATATTTCTTTCTTTGTAGCATTACCTATTTAAAGCTAATGTTCTGGCTCTTACTACTTGTTGTCTGGAGTTTGCACCTCCAGGGTTGAAACCACTTAATTGTAAGTGACTTTGGATAAAAGCCTCAGCTACATGACATGTACTAGCAGGCAGTACTCCTCTATTTAAACAGTTGGGAGCATGGACTCATTGACAGAACTCATGCAGACATACAGCTCTTGTTTCAGTAACAGATCAGAGACCTCTCTGCCTCCTGCAGTCTTCAGCAGCAGCAGCAGCAGCAACAACAACAACAACAACAACAACAGATCCTCTTTTAAGCTGCAAGGACTCCACAGCCGAGTAGAGGAGACCTCAACGACGACCTAACACCACAAGGTAAAGAAACTCAGTGACGTCTGTCAGCACAGAAACCTACAGAGAGAGAGTCAGTTTTCAGAGACAAACAGACATGTTGAAATGTCCTACTCTGTTCATTTAGTTATATACCTATATATATATATATATACCTATATACCTATATATATATATACCTATATATATATATACCTATATACCTATATATATATACCTATATACCCATATATATATATATATATATATTGCATTTCTGGTTGGACGCAAACTTTCGTTGTCTTTGTACTTGTACACTGCACAATGACAAAGTTGAATCTAATCTAATATACATTGTATATACTGTATATTATATATATTTTAATTCCTGTACAGTATTTGTACATTACGATTAGATAAGCTTGTTGTGGCTTCTTACTTCTTGGCACTGAACATTAGGGTCCATATATTAAGTGTTTTCCTGGTTTAGTTCCAATGAAGGGAAATCCTGATCCTGCAGCATACTGGGATATTTTGGCCAAACAAACTGTAGTCATGTACCGTTGCCCTTCTCTACTAGAATAGACAGAAACATGGGACATGCAAAGATCCAGGAAAGGTCTGTATTTGACAGGAAAGGTGGAAGAGAGCTGGATGGATGCCACAGTTCCAAGCTACGCTAGGCCGTATGCCACCTAAACAAGCGGGTTATAAGATACTTTCTAAAGATGTGCACTGATTCAGCTTTGCAGAGACTGCAGGATGCTATTCATTAAGTCAAGGAGCTACTTTTCTGTCTCCACATGACAATGTCCCCGTGCACAAAGCCAGCTCCATAAAGAAATGTTTTCCTAGTTTGGTGTGGAAGAACTTGACTGTCCTGCACAAACACCTTTGAGATGAACTGGATTACAGACCTTATCTCATTAACATGAACATCAACATTAGTGGTGACTGAGCTGCTCTTGTGGCTGAATCGGAGCAAATCCCTGCAGCCAGGCTCCAAAATCTGGAGGAAAGTCTGAAGCAAGAAGAGAGGAGGCTGTTATAGCAGCAGATTGATGCCAGCTATCATATACACATACAGTCAAGGGCGTAGCAGACACGGGACGGGGTACGTGAGGGACAGGTCCCCCGCACTTTCCAAGTCGGTGCTCTCCGTCCCCCACATTTACAACACATCTGGGTTGATATGAATGCACCATAAGTAGGCGAGTGTGCACGTTACTCAGGCTGCATCAGCTGATTGATAGACTCATATAGATATAAGCAATAATAAAATAATATATACAGGAGGAAAGAATATAGGGAGGAAAACTCAATGATATATGCAATAATTAAGATCAGTGTATAGGGCGGAAGAGTGGCATTAGAATGTGCCAGAGGCCACCGATTTTGGGCTATTACGGCCAAAAACATTCTCCAGGGGCGGCATGCCCCCTACATTCCCCCCTGTCAGTGTTTTCATCGAGAGATATACAGGAGAGGATCTTCTCAATCAAAATCCTCCTCCTGAACAGTCTGTCCCCTCACGTTACAGCTACGCCCCTGCATACAGCACAGTTCCAGTGTTCAGGGGTCCTTATCAGGTGCAGAGCACAGCATTTTGGGCCCTGTAGAAAGGGATTTTCTATGGGCCCCTCCCCACATCCACAGCTATTCATTCTAGGCAAAGACAGTATATAAACTGGACCACCAGACCCCGTGTCTCTGGACGGAGACCAGTGAAGGACATTAGAAGCTCTTTCCCGGTGATGGCTGAGCGTTACTGAGCAGCCTCCAACTGAGCTTGAAGACGTAGATGTGACGTGAGCAACCTGTCTGAAAGTTGGAAGTCTTCTGGTAGCTGTGCCAAGAGAAATCTCAATCATTCCCAATCTAGCAGAGACGGAGAGCGTAGGTATATGTAAGGAGATAACATAGACACAGGCTCATTATTGATCACTAAAATGATAGTTAACATTAGTCATTACACTTAAACAGCTGATGGAAGTCCAAACTGCCTGAGAGCTTCTCCTGTACTATACTGTAACTCCTCTACTATGAGACAGGAAGTCTCGTGGTTATGACCCAATCGTTAGCCTATTGTTATAACAACGTCTGCTACGGAGCCATAACGTGAGCTACAAGGTAATGGAGCCTTTTATACATTGTCGTGTTTCTTTAGAAATAAACAACGGACAAATAGAGTCTTTAAACGCTTCAGATGTAAAGGTATTCTCTGTCAAAGTGACGTCAGAATGAATGGCAGTCAATGGGATGCTAACGGGATGCTAACGGGATGCTAACGGCAGGTGATGGCTTGGTAGCATCAAAATGGCGCCATAGGAGGTTCGAGCTCTGAAGCGAAGCTTAGCCCCTTGATTCTAGGATCTTTTTGGGTCCTGTAGAAAGTCATTCTCTATGGGCCCCTCCACACATCCACAGCTATTCATTCTAGCATCTTTTTGGGCCCTCCTCACATGAGGGCCCTGGTACTCGGTAGGGGTGGACGATTAAAAAACAAGTCTCGATTCAAAGTATGTAAATGTAGTTACTTTCCCATGTGATTGCAGTAGACAAAAAATATGAATTGCTTTTTGAACTGGTAGAGCTTGAATCCCGTCCCCTTTTCCCCCCAGTCGCCCCTGGTCCTTATGGTGGTGGGTTACAGTGTACTGCAGAACCGTTCAATGAGAACCAACGCTGACCTGCTGATCACACACCAGTTCATTAAAATATTCATTTTTGAACAGAGCCAGGACCCTTTTGTGTGGACATCATGGAGTTTGTGCGATTTGGGACAGAGGATGATGACGACGACGCAGCCACTCAGTACATGATTGAACAGAGTCTGCTGGAGAGCAACAAACAGAAGGAACCCCACCGAGACTCCACAGCACACGACAGCAGGAGGTCAGTCAAATATTTCTCTCTGATGCTCGGTTTGTGTTAAGCCCCTGACACACCAACCCGATACTCAGCCGTCTGACAGTCTGGCGAGGTCGCTGACTCGAGTCTGGTCGGTGTGTTACGTGCCGTCGTCAGTCGGAGGAGTCGTCAGCCTTCATTTAGGCTGATTTGACTTGTTGAATCTGCCAGTGGGCAGTCAGACTCCATGACCCATCTGATTGGTGGAGAGCTAGCCCTTGACTAGCCAATCAGTGCACGAGAAAACCAGAGCTGCCAACGCCAGTATCTTGTTATTACTAGTCGTGGTATTTTCTTCCGTTCAGCGAGTAATGACAACAAGGATCCTTCTTGACTACTATCACCACTCTCTGATGAAAACAAGGACTGACGACAGCGTGCTCTGTGTTTACCAGGTCTAGAGAGACGCTCCCTCATTTATGGTTTTCATTTTTTGGACGACAATAAAGATTAGCGCCGCCTGCTGTTATGGAGACGTATTACGTCTCGCGCACGCGCAGAACGTACGCTCCAGTCGGCGTCTCTTCGGTGTGTGCTGAGGCTCTTTTTGGACACACCAACCGACAGGTTGGTGTGTCCAAAAAGAGCCTCAGCACACACCGAAGAGACACAGACTTGACAGATATTAGGCTAAATGAAATAAAAACATGCCAGTCTCTAGGTATGGTGAAGGGTATGTGATGATGTGGGGGGGGGGTATGGTGAAGGGTATGTGATGATGGGGGGGTATGGTGAAGGGTATGTGATGATGTGGGGGGGTATGGTGAAGGGTATGTGATGATGTGATGATTAACATAGGGCTGTACTGACTTATGCCCCCTGTATTTTAAGGAAGAACATTTATTTATTTACGATACATTATTCATTCACAAAGATACTTGGGGTCCTTAAAGGTTGGATTTTTACTATTTTTTTTAATTAAGGCATTAAGATCAATTTCCAAAAGATGATTTTAATTCCTCTTTTTAGTCCTCTTTAGCATGGCTTCATACACTCATGAGCAGCTCTGTAATATTATTCCGAGCAGGTGAAGCTCAGATGACTCAGATGAGTTTAGTTTTTCTTGTTGTGTTTGATGTGTTTAAGATCTTCTTTCCACACAGCCCTGGACCTGAATCTGCAGACAGCATCTTCACTGCTATAAGACAAGGTGAGGGGGGAGGATACAAGGCTTGTAACACGCTAAATGCTTTTGTTGTGATTTTATTTACTGTCAAAAATACTAATGAAACTGTGAGGTATTTACATTTTAAGATATCCTTAAAAAATGTTTATGGATTTTATGGGTTTGGCGGAGGCTCAGTTGACTCAGGTTGACTTCCCTAGTTTCTGTCATTGTGTGAGTACAAGTACAACCCACTCTGACATCTCTCCATTAGTGCATGTAGAGGTACTGAACATGTGCAGCCCCCCCACTCTGACATCTCTCCATTAGTGCATGTAGAGGTACTGAGCATGGGCAGCCCCCCCACTCTGGCATCTCTCCATTAGTGCATGTAGAGGTACTGAACATGTGCAGCCCCCCCACTCTGACATCTCTCCATTAGTGCATGTATAGGTACTGAGCATGGGCAGCCCCCCCACTCTGACATCTCTCCATTAGTGCATGTATAGGTACTGAGCATGGGCAGCACCCCCACTCTGACATCTCTCCATTAGTGCATGTATAGGTACTGAGCATGGGCAGCCCCCACTCTGACATCTCTCCATTAGTGCATGTATAGGTACTGAGCATGGGCAGCCCCCCCACTCTGACATCTCTCCATTAGTGCATGTATAGGTACTGAGCATGGGCAGCCCCCCCACTCTGACATCTCTCCATTAGTGCATGTAGAGGTACTGAGCATGTGCAGCCCCCCCACTCTGACATCTCTCCATTAGTGCATGTAGAGGTACTGAGCATGTGCAGCCCCCCCACTCTGACATCTCTCCATTAGTGCATGTATAGGTACTGAGCATGGGCAGCCCCCCCACTCTGACATCTCTCCATTAGTGCAGTTATAGTATATAAATAACGAAGTAAAGTACAGATACGTGAAAATTCTACTTAAGTACAGAAGTGAAGTATTTGTACTTAGTTACATTACAACACTGCTGTCAGCACTGAACAGCTCCTCCAGTAACAGGCTGCTGCACCGCGCTGTATCACGGAGAGATAGTGCAGGTCTGTCCTGCTGCTGTCAGACTCTACAATCAGCACTCACACTCCCATCTCGTAAACTATGGACGCTTGTTCAGGTGCCTTTGTCGTTCTTATTGACGCTAAAAGTCTTCTTTAGCGCTATAAGAAAACGGGTTTGGTCGGGACTATTGACGTCCCTTTAGCGCTATAAGTAAACGTGCTTGGTCGGGACTATTGCCGTCCCCTTTAGCGCTATAAGAAAACGGGTTTGGTCGGGACTATTGACGTCCCTTTAGCGCTATAAGTAAACGTGCTTGGTCGGGACTATTGCCGTCCCTTTAGCGCTATAAGTAAACGGGTTTGGTCGGGACTATTGTCGTCCCTTTAGCGCTATAAGTAACGTGCTTGGTCGGGACTATTGACGCCCCTTTAGAGCTATAAGTAACGTGCTTGGTCGGGACTATTGACGCCCCTTTAGAGCTATAAGTAAACGTGCTTGGTCGGGACTATTGCCGTCCCTTTAGCGCTATAAGTAAACGGGTTTGGTCGGGACTATTGTCGTCCCTTTAGCGCTATAAGTAAACGGGTTTGGTCGGGACTATTGCCGTCCCTTTAGAGCTATAAGTAAACGCTGCTTGATCGGGACTATTGACGCCCCTTTAGCGCTATAAGTAACGTGCTTGGTCGGGACTATTGACGCCCCTTTAGAGCTATAAGTAAACGTGCTTGGTCGGGACTATTGACGCCCCTTTAGCGCTATAAGTAAACGTTCTTGGTCGGGACTATTGACGCCCCTTTAGCGCTATAAGTAAACGTGCTTGGTCGGGACTATTGCCGTCCCTTTAGCGCTATAAGTAAACGGGTTTGGTCGGGACTATTGTCGTCCCTTTAGCGCTATAAGAAAACGGGTTTGGTCGGGACTATTGTCGTCCCTTTAGCGCTATAAGTAAACGTGCTTGGTCGGGACTATTGCCGTCCCTTTAGAGCTATAAGTAAACGCGCTTGGTGACCAAGATATCCTAAATCTGTGGCTTCTTGTTTTGATATTGACTCGTTGAGCCGGAAACAACAAGAGCTACGGTGAGTTGTTAAAACCTCTTTTAGTAAACTCTGAACACAACCAATGTAGTCAGTGCTGTGGTTAAGGTGTAGAGTCCCTGGTGATACTTGGAGCAAAGTCTCATGTTGTGTCGAGCCTTCTTAGTGGTTTAAACATAGATATTTTGAGGCTAGCATCGTAGCGTCCCTAGCACTCCCATTCAAAAGGCCATTTGACCCAAAATCCAGAATATGGTCAATCTTAAAAGTGGCGTCTCCGTCCTAAATATGCTTTTAAACTACAGTTTGACTCGGGTACATTCACAAGAAGACCCTAGGTTACATTTTGGCGAGAGTTACACGTTAACAGTCACTGTCCCTCCATCCCTGCAGGTAATGAGAAGCTCTTGAAGGATCTAAGTGTCCGGCAGAGAGACAAGTTTTCACAGACAAACAGCCAAGGTTGGACTCCTCTCCACGAAGCAGCAGCTCAGAGCAACCACACCATCCTGCAGATCACACTCAACGGTTTGTATCCACTTAGCTGATTCTGTAGACTTACACAACAACATAACACCCCATTAATGAAACTCGTCCTGTTCTCCAGCTTCAGGCTCAGACTCTGTGGAGAGCCGTACTCTTTATGGTCAGACTCCTCTCTTCCTGGCAATAGACGCAGGTCTGATAGAAAACGCCTCCTTCCTCCTCCAACACGGAGCCCAGCCCGACAGCCAGGACCACGACCAGGACTCCCCGATGCTTCTAGGTAGGCTGATGTCACTTCCTGCAGGAACGGAAAGAAAGAGCAGGGGTGGAAGGAAGTATTCAGATCCTTCATGTGTGACCAGGGGCGTAGCACAACATTCTGGGCCCTGTAGAAAGTAATTCTCTATGGGCCCCACCCATCCACAGCTATTCATTCCAGCATCTTTCTGGGCCATCATCACTTAAGGGCCCTGGGTACTCAGTCCCCTTTACACCCCCAGTCCGACACCCCTGTGTGTGACACCCACATATGTGTGGTCACATTTGTGTTACGTTGTTTTGTTTTAATGTATAATCAGCATGTGCATACTAGCCATCGTTTTAAGTGTAATTATTATGCCAATTATTTGGCATTTTATTATTATTTTAATCAGTCAGCTGGTACGATGCTTTGAGTGAGCCGGAAGATCTCTCCAGCTGTCAGGTTGTGACATCCTTTCTTTATCGTCCAAACAAGTCTCTCTTATTGTCAGACCAGGGGTGGGGCTAGAAGGGGGACACCAAGGGGGTAAGTCTCTCTCCACAACACGTACTTCCTATGGCGCCATTTTGATGCTAACAAGCTATCACCTCCCGTTAGCATCCCGTTAGCATCCCATTGACTGCCATTCATTCTGACGTCACTTTGACAGAGAATACCTTTACATCTGAAGCGTTTAAAGACTCTATTTGTCCGTTGTTTATTTCTAAAGAAACACGACGATGTATAAAAGGCTCCATTACCTTGTAGCTCACGTTATGGCTCCGTAGCAGACGTTGTTATAACAATAGGCTAACGATTGGGTCATAACCACGAGACTTCCTGTCTCATAGTAGAGGAGTTACCGTATAGTACAGGAGAAGCTCTCAGGCAGTTTGGACTTCCATCAGCTGTTTAAGTGTAATGACTAATGTTAACTATCATTTTAGTGATCAATAATGAGCCTGTGTCTATGTTATCTCCTTACATATACCTACGCTCTCCGTCTCTGCTAGATTGGGAATGATTGAGATTTCTCTTGGCACAGCTACCAGAAGACTTCCAACTTTCAGACAGGTTGCTCACGTCACATCTACGTCTTCAAGCTCAGTTGGAGGCTGCTCAGTAACGCTCAGCCATCACCGGGAAAGAGCTTCTAATGTCCTTCACTGGTCTCCGTCCAGAGACACGGGGTCTGGTTCATTTATTTGACTGTCTATGGGTGGCACCCCACCCACCCAATCCATTGGGCTACAGTGCTGTCAATCTGACAATGATTTACATTGGATCAGACTACTGTCATTTGGCTGCCTGTTCTGCCAACTTTCCCACCCTTGTCACATGACCATTAATGTATCCATGATGACTATCCAAAATTCTGATATTGGCATTTCTTTAAACCAACCAGAATCATCGTGGGCGGGGCTAAGCTCCGGACGGAGCCACGGTGCCTCTGCTAAATAGTCTCAGGAAGGAGCTTGTTTTGGTGGAACATGTGGACGTTCAACAGTAGTTTTAGTCGTGTAACAGAAACCTCAGATTGGACAGATAGTCTAGCTAGCTGTCTGGATTTACCCTGCAGAGATCTGAGGAGCAGTTAACCATAGTCCTCACACATCAGCCGGAGGTTAGAACGCCAACACAGAGACGGAGGAAGGGGACGGACATCCGGCCGAAATGAGGGACATCTGTCGGAACAATCGCGGAAACGAAAAGTCGTTGATATAGACTTCTCCGGAGGAAACAGCGGAGGTGCCGCTTCCTACCAGTACCTACAGTAACAAGCGTGAACATTTCGCCTCATTGCTACCCAAAGACAACTGTACTCCTCTTACATCTTGTTTCTCTTACATACAAATTGAGACATTAATGTAACCCAAAACCCAAAATAATTAGCATAATAATTACTCTTAAAACGATGGCTAGTATGTATATGCTAGAAAAAAACTTATCACAAATGTGACTACACATATGTGGGTGTCACAAAAACAAAATACTCAAGCAGACAGACAGACAGATAGAGATACTGTACTTTATTTATCCAGAAGGACATTAAGGTGTCCAATAGCTTATACATATCATACATACACATAGGCAGACAGACATATGACATGACAACCATGCACGCATAAATAGTACAACAATACAAAGGAAGATATGAATAGTGTGCCCTTACAGTAAGGTTTGGTTGTAGCATGTTTAAAGGAGCGGTGTGGGAAAAAATGCAGAAAGGTGCAACGGTGTCATAGTGCAAGATAGTGTCAGTGCAGATTCTATATCTATTCAAGTACAAGAGGCAACACAATATATCACACATATAATAATCATTACTTAACTATACATAGACACTAGTAAAAGAAAGAAAAGTTTAAGTTAAAGTTGAAAACTGTCCATACAGACTGAAAGACAGCGTGGTTGACCATTCAGGCAAGCTAGCAAAATGGGCAGATGGGTGATATAGCCAGTAAGGGAGTCAAACAGTGCCAATCAGTCCAGTCCAGGGTGGTCCAGGGTAGTGTATCTGTATGTATACAGGCACCCAGATGAAGGCATGGTACAAAGGGAATTATACAGAGCAGACTTACACACTCTTTCCCTTCTGTGTAGCATTGAAGAGCTTAATGGTCCCAGGGACAAAGGACCTAGGCAGCCTGTCAGTTTTACAAGACAGAGACAGGAGCCTACTACTGAACATGCTCTCCTGCTTGGAGAAAGTGGTGTGCAGGGGGTGGCAGTCATTGTCCATTATAGAGAGCAGTCTGTTCAGGGTCCTCTTATCTGCAACTGATGTCAGTGACTCCGTAAGTAAAGAACAAGCAGCTCAAATTTGTAGTTGAGTACATTTTCTTAGTTACTTTCCAGCACTGACTGATGGTGGCTACAGACCAGATGTTTAGGCACAACATTTTGCTTCTTTTCCTCATCAGCTATTTCAAATCTATCTTCAACACGTTCTCACACTCGTCTCGTAAAATCTGGACGCTTGGTCAGGTGCCTTTGTCGTTCTTATTGACGCTAAAAGTCTCCTTTAGAGCTATAAGCCTGGTGAAAAGTCCTGTGTTTGACCCCTCCACCCCCCCAACCAACCTCCTTACATACTCCTCTCTAAATCCTCTCTAACTGCTGCTCTCCCCGGTGCGTTACACAAACACGCTGAAAGACGCCTTTTTCGTCGCATCAGACGCTGACAGCCACTGTCCAAACGTCCTGATTTCACGAGTTCAGAATGAGAACGGGTTGCTATCTTCTGTTTGACTCCGTCCTCCTGCAGCGATCCGTTCAGACCGTGCTGACATGATGAAGCTGCTGCTCCTGCAGGGCTCCAAGGTGAACCAGGAGGGCTGCCACGGCCGGCGTCCCCTCCACGAGGCCTCTCGGCTGGGTAAGACAGCGCTGGTGAATCTGCTGCTGGAGGCCGGAGCGCAGGTAGACCCTCCCAGCCACTACGGCCTCACACCGCTGGCACTCGCTGCTCAGGCAGGACACCTGGAGGTGGTGGAGACTCTCCTGAGCAGAGGTAAGAAAGCAGGGATTCAATTCAATTGTATTCATAGTATCAAATCATAACAAGAGTTATCTCGAGACTCTTTACAGATTAGTAGGTCTAGACCACACTCTATCATTTACAAAGACCCAACAATTACAGTGATTCCCCCCAGAGCATTTAGTGGGACAGTGGTGAGGAAAAACTCCCTTTTAGGCAGAAACCTGGGACAGACCCAGACTCTTGGTAGGCGGTGTCTGACGGTGCTAGCAG
>NW_027595479.1:100000-115000 GCF_031162955.1 Sander vitreus | reverse complement strand
GTCCTTACCTAGCTACTGAGCATGTAGTCCTTACCTAGCTACTGAGCATGTAGTCCTTACCTAGCTACTGAGCATGTAGTCCTTACCTAGCTACTGAGCATGTAGTCCTTACCTAGCTACTGAGCATGTAGTCCTTACCTAGCTACTGAGCATGTAGTCCTTACCTAGGTACTGAGCATGTGTGACTCCCAACAAAGATGTTCCAGCAGTGAGAGGTCTCACTCTGTAGCTAAAACAGAGACCTGAACACAGGGTGAAAAGAGGAGCTGCAGCAATGAGCAGAACAACAAAAATATGGTGTTTTCTGAAAAAACCACATAAACCTATTCTGATATAACCTCTAAATACAATTATGAACCTGAAAATGAGGAGAATATGAGCTCTTTAAGTTATAACTGTGTGTCAGTGTGTCTGTGTGTGTCTCTGCTGCCCCCTTGTGACAGAAATATGTCACTGCAACCAGCTGTGCAGGTTCATGAGCAGATGTAAAAAGTGAATGTCGATGCAGATTTAATATCCAAATGTGACCATGGTAACAGACAGACGAGGACCAACTGTTAGACCTGCAGGTGTGTCTCACCTGTGTGTGTCCAGCTGAGCTGCTGAGTCAGCAGGTCCACCTGGACAGCAGCGTCTCTCCTTTCCACTGACTCGCTCTGACAGCCCGCCTCCCTCCTTTCTGCTGACTCGCTCTGGCAGCCCGCCTCCCTCCTTTCTGCTGACTCGCTCTGACAGCCCACCTCCCTCCTTTCTGCTGACTCGCTCAGCAAGAAGACACAGAGCGCCTCTCCTTCTGCAGGAGCGTCCATGAGTCCAGACGCCATCTCTGAAACCTGAGCACCAACAGAGACAGACACATCCTGACTCAGAATGGACCGTTTGGATAGTGTGACACTGCTGCAGGAGGGGGACACAGCGTTCTGCGGCAAAACGTTGAGACAGGCTCAACTTTTGTAGAAACTGCCTCTGTGTCCCGCTGCGGTGGCCGGTCATGTAACAGAGACCAGACTTGTGGGGGTGTTAACAGGAAACATCACTGCCTCTATCTCTGCCACACACAGACACACACACACAGAGACACAGACACACAGAGAGACACACACACACACACACACACACACACACACACACACACACACACACACACACACACACACCCCTCTACCATTCAATACCAGAGTTTATTTAGTGGAAATACATTCTTTTAGGGTGTTTTATTTTTTATATGAGAACACAACAGGATGTCACACGGTTGTTTTAATATAGGATATGACTTTTTAGCCAACGCCAAAATGTGAAAAATTAAGAATGAAAACAGCACTGATCATATCAAACAACTGTTGACACAAGCAGAAAATAAACTTAAATAATCTTTGAACCAAACCCCACCAGACTCCATGTAAATAATCAGGACTTTTAGCGTGTATAGAGCCAGCATATCTCCACCCAGACTCCATGTAAATAATCAGGACTTTTAGTGTGTATAGAGCCAGCATATCTCCACCAGACTCCATGTAAATAATCAGGACTTTTAGTGTGTATAGAGCCAGCATATTTCCACCAGACTCCATGTAAATAATCAGGACTTTTATCATTGTAAAACACAATTCATTCAAAGTGGACAGCAACTAAAAGCCGTCTTGGTTCATCTTTCCACTGTTCCAACAATCACCACTCTGGTTTGGTTGAAATAAACCCTTAATTCACCCATTTACATGTGGAGATATGCTGGCTCTATACACGCTAAAAGTCCTGATTATTTACATGGAGTCTGGTGGAGATATGCTGGCTCTATACACGCTAAAAGTCCTGATTATTTACATGGAGTCTGGTGGAGATATGCTGGCTCTATACACGCTAAAAGTCCTGATTATTTACATGGAGTCTGGTGGGTTTTTCTAAAAAACATTGCCAAAACATTTGAAACGATTGTTTAAATATAGAACAGATTTTTTAATGTAATGTAAATAATTTAGAATAAAAACAACATTTTTATCAAACAACTGTCGGAAAAGCAGGACATACAATGAAATACTTAATAATAAAATAGAATAATCTCAGAAGCCGCTACATTAGCACGATGCTAACAGCAGCTAACTAACGTCAACATTAACCGACAGGTGTAATAAAAGAGTCCGTTTGTTACCTGCGAGCTGAGGGGCTCAGAGGGAGCGCGTGGAGACGATATGACGTCTTAATAAAGGATTTAGCAAAAAATAAATAGGGTTTAACTTCAACACCAAAACACCGCAGACACGACGGTCTGCGCCGGAAACACTTCTTCTGTATCTCTCATGAGTTTCCGGCAGGATATGGCGGGTTATACTGTTATACTGCCCCCACAGGTCAGAACACACACTGCCGACAGACTCAGATTATTATTCTAAGTGTCTGACAACATTATGGGATGGATCCCTACAGAGATAGACCTTTTAGTTAAAGAGTAAGATCCTTTTAGTTTAACATGAAACAGCCCCGAAATCACCATCACCAAACCCACCAGACTCCATGTAAATAATCAGGACTTTTAGCGTGTATAGAGCCAGCATATCTCCACCAGACTCCATGTAAACAATCAGGACTTTTAGCGTGTATAGAGCCAGCATATCTCCACCAGACTCCATGTAAATAATCAGGACTTTTAGCGTGTATAGAGCCAGCATATCTCCACCAGACTCCATGTAAATAATCAGGACTTTTAGCGTGTATAGAGCCAGCATATCTCCACATGTAAATGGGTGAATTAAGGGTTTATTTCATCCAAACCAGAGTGGTGATTGTTGGAACAGTGGAAAGATGAACCAAGACGGCTTTTGGTAGTTTGATTTAGTTTCTGTCTGGTGGAAATATGCTGGCTCTATACACGCTAAAAGTACTGATTATTTACATGGAGTCTGGTGGAGATATGCTGGCTCTAAAAACGCTAAAAGTACAGATTATTTACATGGAGTCTGGTGGAAATATGCTGGCTCTATACACGCTAAAAGTCCTGATTATTAACTAAAAGGTCTATCGCTGTACGGATCCATCCCATAATGTTACTTAGAATAATAATATGAGCCTAAAAGCCGAAATATAAAATATGAAACATGAATGTTCCTGAAAATAAAAATCATGTTGACGCTATTTAATGGTCAATTTCTATCTGTAGTGTGTCAAAAAAGCGCCAAACGTCAAAATAAGGCGAAAAAACCTACTGAAAAACGCATCAAAAAGTGCAGAAACATCTCAGAAGCATCATTTTTGTGTCACTAAACGCCACCTTTTTCAAATCGAAATAAAATAAAAACACCGTAAGAAGGAACAGACTCCGGCTGAAGAGTGTAATCACATACTATCACACAACATAAATACAAAAATCTGTGTGTAGTGTGTGAAAAAGCGCCGAAAATGTCGAAAAGCGACAAAAACGTCCAAAAAATGTGACAGAAAAGTCAAACACGATCGGCTGAAAGTGGAGCTGGACGAAGCCAAGAGCCGGTTGATGCTACAGAGCGACAAGTGGAGCGGAGACTGTGAGTACTAGTCTGCAATCATTCTCCGTATGGTCATTCATTATGTCTAGTTTAGTTCATTTACACTTTATACTAGCTTGATGCAAAGCAGAAATGGGGACTCAGACTCGAGTCATATTGTAACGAACTGCGTGGGACGATTCACTGAAGAGCAAATGTGAATAAACATTAACACTAAATCAGCCAACCAACACTAAAACCCAGATATGGATAGAGATATATCCGCCCAATGCATGCTGGGTAGATGTGTGTCCGACTTGATCCCATAGACTGTATATATAATGGAGCAGCAGCTCCCGTGTCTCTGGACGGAGACCAGTGACGTCTCTTTCCCGGTGATGGCTGAGCGTTACTGAGCAGCCTCCAACTGAGCTTGAAGACGTAGATGTGACGTGAGCAACCTGTCTGAAAGTTGGAAGTCTTCTGGTAGCTGTGCCAAGAGAAATCTCAATCATTCCCAATCTAGCAGAGACGGAGAGCGTAGGTATATGTAAGGAGATAACATAGACACAGGCTCATTATTGATCACTAAAATGATAGTTAACATTAGTCATTACACTTAAACAGCTGATGGAAGTCCAAACTGCCTGAGAGCTTCTCCTGTACTATACGGTAACTCCTCTACTATGAGACAGGAAGTCTCGTGGTTATGACCCAATCGTTAGCCTATTGTTATAAAAACGTCTGCTACGGAGCCATAACGTGAGCTACAAGGTAATGGAGCCTTTTATACATTGTCGTGTTTCTTTAGAAATAAACAACGGACAAATAGAGTCTTTAAACTCTTCAGATGTAAAGGTATTCTCTGTCAAAGTGACGTCAGAATGAATGGCAGTCAATGGGATGCTAACGGGATGCTAACGGGGGGTGATGGCTTGGTAGCATATAAATGGCGCCATAGGAGCTACGGGTTGTGGAGAGAAGCTGACCCCCTTGGTTGGACTTGATCCCGACTTGCTCTGATGTCATGCTCACGTGGTCAACGATGACCTCACGAGATCACGGCGGCCGCAGGTTTGAGAGCAGGCAGCGCTGTTGCTTTTCACCGACTGCAAGACACAGTCCACACCAGGACACAGGGGCATGCTGGGAAACGCCAGCCTCTCAGCTGATCTAACAGCTGATTGGTTCAGAATTGACTCAACATGATGACGTACACAGAACACATGGTGGGTGGCTGATAGTTAACGTTTAGAAGTCAGAGAGACTCAATCTGTTGAGATTACAGATCGTCTACAGTAAAATCAGCACCAGATCACATGTAGAGCATGTTGACAGCTACTCTGTTATAATTAAAACAGCTGGAGACTGTGTAGGAGCTGATATTTGGGTCTGATAACATTTTATTAGATCAGAAGCAGCTTGATTGAGCTGGCTTATACCTCCCCTTTGTTTACCCTACAGCTAAAGGAAACACTGAGTTATGAACCTTCGCTCTGGAACGTATAAGGAGACTAATACGTATCAGCCAAAGAAGAAAACGCCAAACAAAATTATTGCTGGGGACACAAGCACAGACTCAGTCTTAGATTTCTCTTTATTGATCCTTTTGGGATGACTCCCGCAAGGAAATTAGATTTCCAGCAGCAGATTTTAGCAGCATATAAAACACAGTATAAGAGTAACAATAACAATAAACATTTAGCTAAATATTTTTTACAAAAAGTAAACAAACAGTAAACAACAATAAACTACAGATAAATGTATAGATATATAGGACTGTGTATGGTATTGTGTTATTGTACAGTTAATAAATAAATGACATTTAGCATAAATTAGCAGTGTTGCTACATTTAGCGACTAGCGACAAATCTGACGACTTTCTGTAGAAACTTCGTCAGTATTGTCCAGCGAGCACGCGACGTATTCCTCTCCTCTAGACGCCAAAACAGTCTCCTGTTCTGTGAGGAGCAGCGGAGCAGGTGTGGTGGAAGTATCCGGTGCAGCAGGTGTAGATGTTTTAAAAGGTGAAACAATATAAAGACAGTCGAAGACTAAACCAAGTCAGGTTTTTGTAGTTTATTATAAACCTGCAAGTTTACAAGGAAGCACACAGTTCACAACAGGCACGCAGCGCTTAAAGAGCCCATATTATGATAAAATCTCTTTTTCTGGGATTTGGGGAGTTATTTTGTGTCTCTGGCTAGGGGGCTAACCGCAACCGTTAGCTCGTAGCATTAGCGTTAGCATGCTAACACTAACACTAGCATGCTACCTCGTTCTCAATAGCAAAGCACTGCTACAACACACACCAGTTCACCATAATCTCCTAAAGAACTACTTCCATGTGCGCCCTCATTTAGAAGAAGTCTCCCAGCTAATCCTGCCTTGTAACTGACTGAAGGTGGAGAAACAGCCTTTCTTTTACTGTCTATGGAGCTAGCTAGCTGACATGATCTACATCTGAGCTACTGAGCATGTGCAATCAAAGATAGTACAGAAGAAGAAGAAAAGAGGTTTCACTCTGTAGTTAAAACAGAGACCAGCTGAAAGAGGATCTGCAGCAGTGAGAGAGAGCTGAGCAGTACAACAACAATATGGTGTTTTCTGACAATTAAACCATGTAAACCTATTCTGGTACAACCTTAAAATACAATAATGAACCTGAAAATGAGCAGAATATGGGCGCTTTAAGTGAAAGGTCTGTTTAATGAATAAAGAAAAACACACAGTATACATGCATCTCCAGTGAGATAGAAAGACATGCCCCCCCTTTCTAAACATGACTCAACATTTCTTACAATCAAACATAGTCAGACATCCAGGAGCCACTTCACTTCATCCCCTCTGGACCACTTTCTACCCCGAGGGTTAGACATCCCGTTAGTCTCAGCTATCCAGGAGAAGTAACAGATCAGTTCAGGGTGACCTTGTAGCCCCCATCTGTTCAGCGAACACGTTACGTTCCCAGACTTTGTGGCTCTTACTATCAATATGTGAGAATAAGAACAACTCCCTTCCAGTATTGTAAGAGAAACAGTATAAGAAATAATACAAATAATATAGAGAATCAAGCTTAAATGTGAATTTGCCATCACAGCCCCCCCCCCTCTCTCCTCATGTGCAGCAGCACTGAGCACAGTATGCAGGCAGGTAGAAGGGGGGGAGGGGGGCAGGGTGTGGGGGGGCCGGTGTAGGTAGGAGAGACAGCAGGACACGATGGAAGAAAGACGCCGCTGAGCTGGCCTGGTCCTGGCAAGCCTTCAAAGATCAGCTACCTAACTAATAATTATAATGTAATATACATTCCTGTCTCTAATTTGTGATTATTTGGCTAAAGAGTTCTGTTTCTTTCTACCTTGCTGACACAGCCACTAAGCTTTATGCAAATGATTGCGTAATGATGGCAAAAATATGCAAATGAGCGTTTGTTATTGGGATGATTATCACAGAAGCCTGGCTGAATACAGCAGCTAGCAGCTAACGGCTAACGGCTATCAGCCAGCAGGGCAAGCTAGCTGCCGGCAGGATGGAGACAGGGACCAGGGGAGGTGAATCTAAACAATATCTGAGTTGAAGACGCATCTTGTTGACACGTAAGGGCCCTGTTCATGTGGCACAGACATATTAATTGCATTTTGTGTCTGTTAAGAGGCACAAAGGCACTCTGAAACTGACCACTGCCGTGTTAGCTCAGGGGACGCTCGTACACGTAGCTGCAGCTTCTCCGTGTTACCTGCACTGATCCTGGTCGGGGGTTTCTAGCCAAAGTACTCGGGTAGCTATAGTGATCAAGATTAACGTAAACATTGGCCGGAACTGTCCTTTAGTGGTTAACGACTTCTCTAGCCGTAACATTCTTCCTGTTTCTATGAAAACAGCTAGAATCTCTGTCATATTGAAAGAATAATAATACATTTAGATCAAACTGGATTCATTAAAGGCCGTCACTCATCTGATACTACGAGACGACTGTTTAACATCATACATTATCTGAACCAGGAGAAAACACCTTCATTATTAATATCTCTCGATGCTGAGAAGGTGTTTGACTATTTCATTGAATGGATTAAAGCATTATATGAAACTCCAAATGCAAATGTCTGTACAAATAATGGGGAACCCCCCCCCCAGTGCACTTAGGAAGAGGTACCAGGCAAGGCTGCCCTCTCTCCCCATTATTATTTGTTATTTTAAACCCGTTTGCTGAGATGATCAGAACTAATCCGATGATAAAGGGAGTGACTGCAGGCTCACAACATCACAAAATGTCTCTTTATGCCGATGATACTTTATTATTTGTTACTGAACCTATGTCAACTTTGCGCCATGCAGTGTTGCCACAGTTACTTTGAAAAAGTAACTTAGTTACTTTACAGATTACAAGTTACTTTATTAGTTACATTGAACAACTGCCGACAACACCCCCACTGCCTCAACATCAAAATGGCAGCTGGTTTACTGTGAGGCAGCTCGGCATGGCCAGTAGTACGGGATCTTGTTTATTACGGCACGAAAGAGAGCGAGTCAGCCGTGTTAACGGCAGCATTTCCTCTACAACATACTGCCCCATCTACTCTCCCCCACTTACTGGTTCAGCACCGAGGTCCAGCTTTGGTTGTTTGGGTGGTGGGGGGGGGGCCTCCTGCTCTCTGCTTCGCACCACCTGCTGGGACTTGCTCTGTTAGGTTTGACTGCAGTGCTGCGACTCCAAATGGTTCTGAACATCTGACGTCGTGTTTTTGTAGCTGGATAGCACAGAGTGGACAACCAACCTTAATGCTGTCGTCTTTAGCTGATATAAACTCAACATAGTGACTGTGTTTCCAGCTAGAAAACGCGTCCTCGTGCTGTAAACGTGACCCGTCCTCGCACCGTAAACGTGACCCGTGCTGTAAACTGACCTGTCCTCATTCTGTAAACGTGACCCGTCCTCGTCCTTGTGCTGTAAACGTGACCTGTCCTCGTCCTCGTCCTCATGCTGTAAACGTGACCCGTCCTCGTGCTCGTGCTGTAAACGTGACCTGTCCTCGTCCTCGTGCTGTAAACGTGACCTGTCCTCGTCCTCGTGCTGTAAACGTGACCTGTCCTCGTCCTCGTGCTGTAAACGTGACCTGTTGCATACGTGACTTCACTCCCCGAGACTAAAGAAGAAAGCAAAAATCTACATTTTTACTCAGGAAAATGACAAAAATAGTAACGCTCAGTGACTTGGATAAGTACCTTTAATCTGATTACTGGTTTGGAAATAGTAACGGTTAGATTACTCGTTACTGAAAAAAGTGGTCAGATTAGAGTAACACGTTACTAAGTGTGTCCCTGTGTGTGTGTTCCTGTGTGTGTGTGTTCCTGTGTGTGTGTGTTCCTGTGTGTGTGTGTTCCTGTGTGTGTGTTCCTGTGTGTGTGTTCCTGTGTGTGTGTGTTCCTGTGTGTGTGTGTGTGTGTGTGTTGCTGTGTGTCCCTGTGTGTGTGTGTTCCTGTGTGTGTGTTCCTGTGTGTGTGTGTTCCTGTGTGTGTTCCTGTGTGTGTGTTCCTGTGTGTGTGTGTGTGTGTGTGTGTTGCTGTGTGTCCCTGTGTGTGTGTGTGCTGCTGTGTGTCTGTGTGTGTGTGTGTGTGTGTGTGTGTGTGTGTGTGTGTGTGTTCCTGTGTGTGTGTGTGTGTGTGTCTGTGCTGCTCTGTGTCCCTGTGTGTGTGTGTGTGTGCTGCTGTGCGTCCCTGTGTGTGTAACAAGCATAGTGTGCACGTGCTGTGCACGAGTCTAGGAGCATTTTACTAATGCTCTGTTAAAATAACAATGAAATGCTGCGTTATTGACTTTAGACCAGGTTTTTGTTGGTCAATGGTGCCATCAAACCCCTCAAAAAAGTGACAAATACGTCGCAAAAAAATCAACATAAATCTTTTAAAAAAGCGTCAAAAAAGTTGAAAAAAAACCTACAAAAAATGTGTCGAAAAAAGCGACAAAAACAAAGGAACAAGTGACAGAAAAGTCAACAAAAACTGCCGAAAAAAGCAGTAAAATGTGTTAAACATGAAAATAAAAGCCCTGAAAGAAGAGACAGACTCATGAAGAGTGTAACAGATGTTTATTATATTTGGGAATCATACAACATAAATAAAAGCTTTCATTACATAATGTTCTTATCAGCACCAGAGCCAAACGTCACCAGAACCAGAACCAGAACCAGAACCAGACTTCTGGACTCATTAATACACACAGACTGGCAGAATAATGGACCGAACATCTGGGTCCTTTCTCTGAGGTTTTAACACTGTTTTTGATATTTTTGGAGGTTTTTTTTTTATGTTTTTGTGGCTTTTTCCGAAGTCTTTGTTGTGTTTTTGTTTTGTGGGTTTTTCCGATGTTTCTGACTGGCTGCAGTAGAGCAAATACAGCAACAAAAAGTGACCAAAACGGCAAGAAAAAAGTTGGAAGAAAACTACAGAAGTGTCAGGATGTTATTTGCCAGCAGCGGCTGTAAATTACTGTACGTACACCCCCCCCCGCTGAACTGCGCTGCAAAGAAGCTCTGGCCGCCGGTCGAGGCCGCTTGTCTAAAAGTACGGGAAGCTGTTTGAGGCTTTGGCCGCTCTGACGTAGCAGCGTATATGTTCATCATTCTGCTCAAGCAGCCACTGCTGGTCAATACACTGACACTAGAAACCTTCATACATTACATATATAATGATGAATGTGTATTGGTTGTTGGTGTCTGTTAGCAGTTAGCTCGTTAGCTGCTGAACTGCAGCAGCGTGCAGGCAGAGCGAGCAGCCGCCAGCTGTTGATGCGTGCAGGACTTCACCGTGAGCGGACTGTTTAGAGACCATGTGACCCGCAGTAACCTGAGTTAACTGGTCCCTGTACGCAGATATCATCAATGATGGGGAGCCCAGCAACGGCCATGATGAGCTCCTCCTCCTTCTTCTCTGAACTAATATTTGGTAGGAACGACAGTTTACATCGTATGTTTCTCTGGGATCAGCCAGCGTGAAGGACGTCTGTATTCTGATTGGTTGTTGGCGTTGAACGGCGTCATAGCTCATTACCATAAAGATGACCTACTTTCAGCTTTCTGATTGACGCTCTGGTCGCTCAAAACGCCCAAAACGCCACGCTGACAGATTTGCTGCTCCTTGCAGCTGAGAGCAGCTTCCATTGAAGATGAATGACTTCCTGTATCTCTAGAAGCTCGCGGCGGCGGCGGTGGCGGTGTGGACGTACAGTTATTGTGTTTGAGATGGAATCTCTTTTTTTTTTAAGATTATTTTTTGGCCATTTTAGGCCTTTATTGTGATAGGACAGCTGAAGCAATGAAAGGAGAGAGGGGTAAACCTCTATATATGGGCGCCTGCTCTACCAGCTGAGCTACCTGGGCGCCCAAATACAAGAGATTTGAGAAATATTTCCGCTTTAGGGCCAAATGATCTCGTTGCTCTGGAACACGTTTGGGTCTCAGTGAACAGACTCTCCAGAAAGATGAGTCTGAACATTTTGATATGAGGGGATCAGTTATATGTAAATGATAGCAGATAGGAGACCTCAGAGGGTTGAGTAGGCTACCTGTCCTATAGGTGTAACTACAGGATGGAGCTCATAATGTAAATAAAATGATAAAATGCTCCATGTGTTCTGTTATATTGTAGGATTGACTAACGTTCTCGCATTAACCGGTTTTAAAAAGCAACTCTAAACGATGCCCAGAACCGTCACAGATTAGGATTATAACAGCAGCTGAGGTACATCGAAACATGAAGTATGCACAGCGCGTACACGAGTACGACTGATAATAACGATGAGAAATACATGTTTACTGTCGCTGTAACTGATGCGTCCAGACACAACTTTTAGCGTTAGCTAGCGGCTATCTAACGTTGACGTTGGCTAGCGTTAGCTAGTGGCTACCTGATGCTGACGTTGGCTAGCATTAGCTAGTGGCTACCTAACGTTGACGTTGGCTAGCGTTAGCTAGCGGCTACCTAACGTTGATGTTGGCTAGCATTAGCTAGTGGCTACCTAACGTTGACATTGGCTAGCGTTATCTAGCGGCTACCTAACGTTGATGTTGGCGAGCGTTAGCTAGTGGCTACCTAACGCTGACTAGCATTAGCTAGTGGCTACCTAACGTTGACGTTGGCTAGCGTTAGCTAGCGGCTACCTAACTACCTAACGTTGACATTGGCTAGCGTTAGCTAGTGGCTACCTAACGTTGATGTTGGCTAGCATTAGCTAGTGGCTACCTAACTACCTAACGTTGACATTGGCTAGCGTTAGCTAGTGGCTACCTAACGTTGATGTTGGCGAGCGTTAGCTAGTGGCTACCTAACGTTGATTAGCATTAGCTAGTGGCTACCTAACTACCTAACGTTGACATTGGCTAGCGTTAGCTGACTAGCTGCGCTACCCTAGCGTAGTGGCGTCTGCGCTGACGTTGGCTAGCTAGCTAGTGGCTACCTAACGTTGATGTTGGCTAGCGTTAGCTAGTGGCTACCTAACGTTGATGTTGGCTAGCATTAGCTAGTGGCTACCTAACTACCTAACGTTGACATTGGCTAGCGTTATCTAGCGGCTACCTAACGTTGATGTTGGCGAGCGTTAGCTAGTGGCTACCTAACGTTGACTAGCGTTAGCTAGTGGCTACCTAACGTTGACATTGGCGAGCGTTAGCTAGTGGCTACCTAACGTTGACGTTGGCTAGTAACTCATAGTGCACCTTTAAGCTCTCTGACTTCATCACCGGCCAGGTTGGATTATTGGGGGGGGGGGGCCTGACGTCTGATATTTCTTCCAGTCTGTGTGTACACTGAGTCCATCCCTCGCAGAGCGTCAACATTTCAATCGTCCGACATGATTGTCTCTCTCTGTGTGCTTCACAACAACAACAACAACAACAACAACAACAACATGGAGAACAACTCAAGGAATAAATATTCTTCTCCCCGTCTCCTCCGCCTCTTTATGTACATTATTAACAGCTCGCTGCGCTCGGCGTTTGAAGTCTGAAACCCAAAGCAGCCGCTCGGCGAGGAGAAAACTAACAGACACAGAAACCACAACCAGAGGAAGAAGACGAAGAAGGGAAACATTCTTACGTTGTCGCACGTTTCCAGCCCGGACGGATTATTAATCTGCACCGTGAAGATCACAGACGGACAGTAGTCTCGCCAGAGCTGTGGAGGAAGGTCTGGCTAGTCCACACAGCATTCAAAACGTGCTCTAGTTCATTGGCATTTCTTTAAAGGCGCTGACACACCAACCCGATAATAATGGACAGTCTGGGAGGTCGGTGACTCCAGTCTGGTCGGTGTGTTCGTGCCGTCGTCCGTTGGAGGAGCCGTCGGCTTCATTTTGGCCGACCTGACTCGCTAGGTCGTAGGGCGGGCAGTCGGACTCAATGACCAATCTTGATTGGTGGAGTTCTACCCTTGACTAGCCAATCAGTGCACTTATGTTAGCGTGACTAGAGTCTCTAAACATCTGACGAACATCTGTTAAACTGACCTTTGTTGATCTGAAATGAAGACAGATTCAGCAGCTGCACGGCCTGTTTCTCTCTTCACATGTTTCCAGAAACACGTTACGGTGAACTATCTTAGTCCAATATGAGATCGTATTCTGAACGAGACGCCATGATGGTCGGGGAGCAGCCAGACCCACGTGACACGTTCGTCATTTCCGGTTTTCATTTTTTGTATTACGTCTCGCGCACGTGCAGAACGTACGCTCAAGTCGGCGTCTCTTCGGTGTGTTCTGAGACACTTTTTGGACATCGGGGAGACTGATCAGTCCGACTGACTTTCCTGCCAACGGTTGGCCGTCGGGTTGGTGTGTCAGGGCCTTTAAACCAATCACAATCGTCGTGGGCGGGGCTAAGCTCCGGATGGAGCCACGGTGCCTCTGCTAAATAGTCTCAGGAAGGAACTTGTTTTGGTGAAACGTGGACGTTCAAAAGTGGGTTTTTTTTGCAACAGAAAGCTCAGATTGGACAGATAGTCTAGCTCAGCCTGGTCTCACAGAAGTCCGTGAAATGATCATGAACTGTTAACAGCGCGTTATGTGGTGGTGGCACGGATGTGTGAAAAATCCGTGTGGCCACCACGGAAAACGAGGCCAATGTAAAGTCAATGAGAAGATGACGTAGCATTAGGAGCGACTACGGTAGAGAGTAGTATGAAAGCCCGAAAACCTACGTAGGGAGGTTGGTTGGGGGGGTGGATGGGTCAAACAACAGGCCTTTCACCCAGGAGACCACGTGTCACGTTTCCTGAAGTCGCTTTCCTCTTTTCTGTCCCGTTCTTCCCGTGTGTCATGGAACCGTAAGCCCACCCATGACTTTTCCTGAACTTAATTGTCGTCAATTCGTGTTCATTTCACGGAAGTCTTCCGTGGGCCCATCACCAGCAAGTCCGTGAAACTGCCACAGAGTTTTGAGTTAACGGGCCGTGTTCGTTTCACGGGATTCTGTGGGATCAGATAGTCTAGCTAGCTGTCTGGATTTACCCTGCAGAGATCTGAGGACCAGTTAACCATAGTCCTCACAAATCCACCGGAGGTTAGAACGCCAACACAGAGACAGAGGAAGGGGACGGACATCCGGGGTTAGCATCCCAGAAGTGGAGCGTGGTGGATATAAACTAGACGGACAGAGACTCTAAAGGGCCGTCGAGGACTAAAAGCTCTGAAACAAACACAGTAAGTGGACCTTGAGTTCAAATCAGTATCTGATTTAATAACTCATTGCACTCTTTAAGGATCATATCCCCAATTCATGCAAAG
This sequence comes from Sander vitreus, assembly GCF_031162955.1. Taxonomy (NCBI): domain Eukaryota; kingdom Metazoa; phylum Chordata; class Actinopteri; order Perciformes; family Percidae; genus Sander; species Sander vitreus. The sequence goes on along the minus strand of NW_027595479.1, from coordinate 100,771 downwards.
ATCACCACATCTTCACCAGTAATAATCCTTTTTTTCCTATATAGGCGGATATATGTAAGCGTGTACACTGGGCGCACATTTAGGCTGCAGCCCTGACAGACTGATGTCATGAAGTGGCGTATGTATGACACGCCACTTCGTATGCCATGATTGGCGTGTTATCAAGACGCATACTTGCAATTTTGCGTGTTTTTCAACGCCGTTTGGCCTCAATTGACCTACAATACCTCGCGATTGCGTGTGAATTGACGCTGTATGAAAGGCCGAAAGGCCAAACATCCGCATAAGGAGGTTGGACGGGGAGGCAGATGGGTCAAACGCAGGACTTTCACCCAGGAGAGCGGGGATGGCGTCCCGCGATTGGCGTTTCCCTTCCTCGTTTGTTCTTTTCAACCTAAACCCAACACACCACGTGGCTTTAGAAAGTGGCGTGCATGTTTATGCTGTGACGTTGCAGACTGCCGTCCGCTGTATACAGCGTAGACGTACACGCAGACAGCTCAAAATGCGTACAGATAACACGCCACTTGGCTTAGCAAAGTGGCGTGTACATTACGGCTTTATCATCCAGTTAATAGCTGTCCAATGTTCTGAAATGCAAACATTTTTTTATACTATTTTTTTGCGCCGTGAGCACCCACGGAGGAAAACATAAGTCGGCGCCCATGCTCTGGTATCAGATCGGTACTCGGTATCAGCCGATACGTAAGTTCAGGTCTTGGTCTCGGTCTCGGGAAGGAAGAAATGGGATCAGAACATTTGTATATATGA
>NW_027595479.1:87500-95000 GCF_031162955.1 Sander vitreus | reverse complement strand
TACAGTCCCAACATGTGTGTCTGTGTTTAGCTGGAGACAGTCACACTAACATGAGTCCTGAGGGGAGGTGGTGGAGGGGAAAACAAACGCACCCTGGCTGTGTTGTAGATCCTGAAGATGCGACTGATGACGTCCTCCTCCAGATCTGCAGAGACAAACTCCACCTGCAGGGAGCCGAGACGGTGGAGGCCGTTCTCTGGCCAGTACTGGGGACACAGCTGAGAGACAGACAGGCAGACAGACAGACAGACATACAGGGAGAGAGACATACAGGGAGAGAGACATACAGGCAGAGAGGCAGACAGGGAGAGAGACATACAGGGAGACAGACAGACAGGCAGAGGAACAGGGAGAGAGGCAGATAGGGAGACAGATATACAGGCAGGGGAACAGACAGGCAGAGAGACAGACAGGCAGAGGGACAGACAGGCAGAAGGACAGGCAGGCAGAGAGACAGACAGGCAGAGAGACAGACAGGCAGAAGGACAGGCAGAGAGACAGACAGGCAGAGGGACAGACAGGCAGAAGGACAGGCAGGCAGAGAGACAGACAGGCAGAGGGACAGACAGGCAGAAGGACAGGCAGGCGAGACAGACAGGCAGAGAGACAGACAGGCAGAAGGACAGACAGGCAGAGGAACAGAGAGAGAGGCAGACAGGGAGACAGAAAGAGAGACAGACAGGCAGAGAGACAGACAGGCAGAGAGACAGACAGTTAGGTCTTACTCTTTAACTAAAAGGTCTATCTCTGTAGGGATCCATCCCATAATGTTGTCAGACACAGATAACAAACTCTTTAAGGTGTGTGTACCTGTGCGGGGTCGACGTCGTTCAGCATGACGATGGACGTGCAGTGGTAGTCGAGCACCAGACGCCAGAAGTCCTTCACCGTGTTGGGCAAAGGATGCTGGGTAACGATGAACGCTGACGGCTGCTTGTAGCTCTGGAACAACAAACACACAACGTGAGAAAACACAGTAACTAACTTTCTTATAACTAACTAACTAATAGTTAACTAAACTAACTAACTAACTAACTAACTTTCTTATCTTTTCTTTTCTTATTTTCTAAGAATATTCAACTTTTATAACTGCAGAATAGATGTTTATTAACAAGCTTACAAAAATATCATCAAAATATATATATATATTTTCTAGTTTCTTTTGCTTTGAACTGAAACAGACACACACACACAGACACACACACACACACACACACACACACACACACACACACACACACACACACACACACACACACACACACACACACACACACACACACACACACACACACACAGACACACACACACACAGACACACAGACACACACACATACACACAAACACAGACAGACAGAGACACACAGACACACAGACACACAGACACACACAGACACACAGACACACAGACAGACACACAGACACACACACACACACACACAGACAGACACACACACACACACACACACACACACACACACACACACACACACACACACACACACACACACACACACACACACACACACACACATAGACACACACACACACACACACACACACACACACACACACACACACACACACACACACACACACACACACACACACACACACACACACACACACACACACACACACACACACACACACACACACACACACACACACACACACACATAGACACACACACCCTGTGGTCAGGTATTTGGTTGGTTTCCATGACGACAGAGTTGTTTATCAGTGAAATGGTAGGGTAGGAGAATACTGTGGTTAGAGTGGTTCTAAACCATCCATTAGCCCAGATGCTGAGACTGCTCTCTCTCTCTGTCTGTCTGTCTGTCTCTCTGCCTGTCTTTCTGCCTGTCTGCCTCTCTCCCTGTCTGTCTCTCTGCCTGTCTGTCTGATTATTAGAACGGGTCTGAGGTGGAATGTTGACATGTTTTTAAATGTTTGATATTTAGAAGTAAAGCTGGCGCCGTACGTCCATGAGCGCTGTGTTGATGTAGTTGGAGCTGTCTGTCTCCCTGTCTGTCTCCCTGTCTGTCTCTCTGCCTGCCTGTCTGTCTCTCTGCCTGCCTGTCGGTCTCTCTGCCTGCCTGTCTGTCTCTCTGCCATGTTTTTACATATGTCCATGAGCGCTGCGTTGATGTAGTTGGAGCTGTCTGTCTCTCTGTTTCCCTGTCTGTCTGTCTCCCTGTCTGTCTGTCTTTCTCTCTGCCTGCCTGTCGGTCTCTCTGTCATGTTTTTACATATGTCCATGAGCGCTGCGTTGATGTTGTTGGAGCTGTCTGTCTCTCTGCCTGTCTGTCTGTCTCTCTGTCATGATTTTACGTACGTCCATGAGCGCTGCGTTGATGTTGTTGCAGCTGTCTGTCTCTCTGCCTGTCTGTCTGTCTCTCTGTCATGTTTTTACGTACGTCCATGAGCGCTGCGTTGATGTTGTTGGAGCTGTCTGTCTCTCTGCCTGTCTGTCTCCCTCTCTGTCTCTCTGCCTGCTTGTCTGTCTCTCTGCCTGCCTGTCTGTCTCTCTGTCATGTTTTTACGTACGTCCATGAGCGCTGCGTTGATGTAGTTGGAGCTCTCGCCGTCGATAGTGATGAGGAATGGGAGGCAGCGGTCCGGAGGCAGGACGTCCATGCAGCGGTTCTTCTCGTGGTTCCTAGGCAACAGGGCGATGCTGCAGTCCTCCACCCGCAGAGTGGGGGTCACCATGTTCAGAGTCTGGACACACACACACACACACACACACACACACACACAGACACACACACACACACACACACACACACACACACACACACACACACACACACACACACACACACACACACACACACACACACACACACACACACACACACACACACACACACACACACACACACAGACAGGTTAACAGTTGTAGACCAACATCTGGAGGACATATAAAGCCGATACATGGGTCACTCGTTAATATGTGGGTCACTAGTTAATACATGGGTCACTTGTTAATATGTGGGTCACTCGTTAATATGTGGGTCACTAGTTAATACATGGGTCACTCGTTAATACATGGGTCACTAGTTAATACGTGGGTCACTAGTTAATATGTGGGTCACTAGTTAATACGTGGGTCACTCGTTAATACATGGGTCACTTGTTAATATGTGGGTCACTAGTTAATACGTGGGTCACTAGTTAATACATGGATCACTCGTTAATATGTGGGTCACTAGTTAATACATGGGTCACAAGTTAATATGTGGGTCACTCGTTAATATGTGGGTCATAATATGTGGGTCACTAGTTAATATGTGGGTCATAATACGTGGGTCACTAGTTAATACGTGGGTCACTAGTTAATACATGGGTCACTAGTTAATGCATGGGTCACTAGTTAATATGTGGGTCATAATACGTGGGTCACTAGTTAATATGTGGGTCATAATACATGGGTCACTAGTTAATATGTGGGTCATAATACGTGGGTCACTAGTTAATACGTGGGTCACTAGTTAATATGTGGGTCACTAGTTAATATGTGGGTCACTAGTTAATACGTGGGTCACTAGTTAATACATGGGTCACTAGTTAATATGTGGGTCACTAGTTAATACATGGGTCACTAGTTAATACATGGGTCACTCGTTAATATGTGGGTCATAATACATGGGTCACTCGTTAATATGTGGGTCACTAGTTAATACATGGGTCACTAGTTAATACGTGGGTCACTAGTTAATACGTGGGTCACTAGTTAATACGTGGGTCACTAGTTAATACATGGATCACTAGTTAATATGTGGGTCACTAGTTAATACATGGGTCACTAGTTAATATGTGGGTCACTAGTTAATATGTGGGTCATAATATGTGGGTCACTAGTTAATATGTGGGTCATAATACGTGGGTCACTAGTTAATACGTGGGTCACTAGTTAATACATGGGTCACTAGTTAATACATGGGTCACTAGTTAATATGTGGGTCACTAGTTAATATGTGGGTCATAATATGTGGGTCACTAGTTAATATGTGGGTCATAATATGTGGGTCACTAGTTAATATGTGGGTCATAATATGTGGGTCACTAGTTAATATGTGGGTCATATGTGGGTCACTAGTTAATATGTGGGTCATAATACGTGGGTCACTAGTTAATATGTGGGTCATAATACGTGGGTCACTAGTTAATATGTGGGTCACTAGTTAATACATGGGTCACTATGGTTACCCTGAACTCCTCTTTGATCTGACTGGAGTTGGTCTGAGGATCCAATCGGTTCATCTCGTAGTAAACCGAGCGCAGCTGATTGGCTGGAATGGCCGTGTCGCCACAGAGACACGCCTCCAAGATGGCGTCATGGATGAAGACGTACTGCTCCTGCACAGACACATGGAAGAAGTAATCAGATTACTGCAGTACAAATACTCTGTTACAGTCAAAATCCTGCAGTTTTAGAATCTGGAAACGATCCAAACAGTTAGTTCCTTCAATGTTATTGGTCAGTTTGATGTTTGGAGCCTTTCTGTCTCTCACTCTCTCTGGACTGAAGTACAGTATATATATATATATATATATATATATATATACACCCCCGCGACCCGACCCCGGATAAGCGGATGAAGATGGATGGATGGATGGATATATATACACAGTATCTCACAAAAGTGAGTACAGCCCTCACATTTTAGTAAATATGTCATTATATCTTTTAATGGGACAACACTGAAGAAATGACCCTTTACTACAATGTAAAGTAGAAAGTATACAGCTTGTATAACAGAGTAAAGTATGAAGTGTACAGCTTGTATAACAGAGTAAAGTATGACGTGTACAGCTTGTATAACAGAGCAAAGTATGACGTGTACAGCTTGTATAACAGAGTAAAGTATGAAGTATAAAGCTTGTATAACAGAGTAAAGTATGAAGTGTAAAGCTTGTATAACAGAGTAAAGTATGAAGTGTACAGCTTGTATAACAGAGTAAAGTATGAAGTGTACAGCTTGTATAACAGAGTAAAGTATGAAGTGTACAGCTTGTATAACAGAGTAAAGTATGAAGTGTACAGCTTGTATAACAGAGTAAAGTATGAAGTGTACAGCTTGTATAACAGAGTAAAGTATGAAGTGTACAGCTTGTATAACAGAGCAAAGTATGACGTGTACAGCTTGTATAACAGAGCAAAGTATGACATGTACAGCTTGTATAACAGAGTAAAGTATGAAGTGTACAGCTTGTATAACAGAGCAAAGTATGACGTGTACAGCTTGTATAACAGAGTAAAGTATGAAGTGTACAGCTTGTATAACAGAGTAAATGTACTGTCCCTTCAAAATAACTCAACACACAGCCATTAATGTCTAAACCCTGGCAACTAAAGTCACTACACCCCCATGTTAAAATGTCCAAATTGGGCCCAATTAGCCATTTTCCCATGTGAGGTGTCATGTGAGTCGTTAGTGTTACAAGGTCTCAGGTGTGAATGGGGAGCAGGTGTGTTAAATCTCTCTCTCTCACGCTCTCTCATACTGGTCACCTCATAGCAAAGACCTCTCTAAAAGACTTGTTGCTCTACATAAAGATGGCCTAAGCCAGGGGCTCTCAAGCTTTCTGTGTGTGTGGACCTCTATCTGTGATCAAGACTTTTCGCGGATCACCTCATAATACACATAAAATATGTCAACACACAGTCCTACCTGGATTAATCCTCACCTCTTAATTAACAGGCTACCAGCACTACAACTAGAGCTGGTCATCTCATCAGTACAACAGGCTCGTTGGCTACCACATATTTAATTTACCGTATTTTCTGGACTATAAGTCTCACTTTTCTTCATACTTTGGCTGGTCCTGCGACTTATAGTCAGGTGTGACTTATATATCAAAATATATATAATGTAACATGTTTAAATGTTATTTCATGCTGAAAACATTACCGTCTACAGCCGCGAGAGGCGCTCTAGGCTTGTGAGGACTATATGCTGCTCCTAAAGACAACTGAGAAAGAAAAGAAGCTGCAGGAGACTGCAGGTAGTAAAACACGCAGCCGGAAACGGTCATCGAGCAGCAGAAGGAGAGTTTGGAGTGAGAGAGAAACTTGTGAGGGACTGGAGAAAAGGTTAGTCTTACTGCAATGAAGAAAACAAAGAAAGCTAGTCGCGCTGAAATCCAGATGGCCAGAGCTGGAGGAAGGAGTCCACAGATGGGTACACGTCATACTTTACTCTGTTATACAAGCTATATACTTCATACTTTACTCTGTTATACAAGCTGTACACTTCATACTTTACTCTGTTATACAAGCTGTACACTTCATACTTTACTCTGTCATACTTTACTCTGTTATACAAGCTGTACACTTCATACTTTACTCTGTTATACAAGCTGTACACTTCATACTTTACTCTGTTATACAAGCTGTACATCATACTTTACTCTGTCATACTTTACTCTGTTATACAAGCTGTACACTTCATACTTTACTCTGTTATACAAGCTGTACACTTCATACTTTACTCTGTTATACAAGCTGTACACGTCATACTTTACTCTGTTATACAAGCTGTACACTTCATACTTTACTCTGTTATACAAGCTGTATACTTCATACTTTACTCTGTTATACAAGCTGTACACGTCATACTTTGCTCTGTTATACAAGCTGTACACTTCATACTTTACTCTGTTATACAAGCTGTACACGTCATACTTTACTCTGTTATACAAGCTGTACACTTCATACTTTACTCTGTTATACAAGCTGTACACGTCATACTTTACTCTGTTATACAAGCTGTACACTCATACTTTACTCTGTTATACAAGCTGTACACTTCATACTTTACTCTGTTATACAAGCTGTACACTTCATACTTTACTCTGTTATACAAGCTGTACACTTCATACTTTACTCTGTTATACAAGCTGTACACTTCATACTTTACTCTGTTATACAAGCTGTACACTTCATACTTTACTCTGTTATACAAGCTGTACACTTCATACTTTACTCTGTTATACAAGCTGTACACTTCATACTTTACTCTGTTATACAAGCTGTACACTTCATACTTTACTCTGTTATACAAGCTGTATACTTCATACTTTACTCTGTTATACAAGCTGTACACTTCATACTTTACTCTGTTATACAAGCTGTACACTTCATACTTTACTCTGTTATACAAGCTGTACACTTCATACTTTACTCTGTTATACAAGCTGTATACTTCATACTTTACTCTGTTATACAAGCTGTACACTTCATACTTTACTCTGTTATACAAGCTGTACACTTCATACTTTACTCTGTTATACAAGCTGTACACTTCATACTTTACTCTGTTATACAAGCTGTACACGTCATACTTTACTCTGTTATACAAGCTGTATACTTCATACTTTACTCTGTTATACAAGCTGTACACTTCATACTTTACTCTGTTATACAAGCTGTACACTTCATACTTTACTCTGTTATACAAGCTGTACACTTCATACTTTACTCTGTTATAC
>NW_027595479.1:80000-82500 GCF_031162955.1 Sander vitreus | reverse complement strand
TATCTGTATCTGTATCTGTATCTGTATCTGTACCTGTATCTGTATCTGTACCTGTATCTGTATCTGTACCTCTGTATCTGTATCTGTATCTGTACCTGTATCTGTACCTGTATCTGTATCTGTATCTGTATCTGTATCTGTACCTCTGTACCTGTATCTGTACCTCTGTATCTGTATCTGTACCTGTATCTGTACCTGTATCTGTATCTGTACCTGTATCTGTATCTGTATCTGTACCTCTGTACCTGTATCTGTACCTGTATCTATACCTGTACCTGTATCTGTACCTGTATATGTACCTGTATCTGTATCTGTATCTATACCTGTATCTATACCTGTATCTGTACCTGTATCTATACCTGTACCTGTATCTATACCTGTATCTGTACCTGTAGCTGTACCTGTACCTGTACCTGTATCTGTATCTATACCTGTATCTATACATGTATCTGTACCTGTATCTGTACCTGTATCTGTACCTCTGTACCTGTATCTGTATCTGTATATGTACCTGTATCTGTATCTGTATCTGTACCTGTATCTGTATCTGTACCTGTATCTGTATCTGTACCTGTATCTGTATCTGTACCTGTATCTGTATCTGTACCTGTATTTGTCTCTGTACCTGTACCTGTATCTATACCTGTATCTGTAACTGTATCTGTATCTGTACCTGTATCTGTACCTGTATCTGTATGTATCTGTATCTGTACCTGTATGTATCTGTACATGTATCTGTACCTGTATCTGTATCTGTACCTGTATCTGTATCTATACCTGTATCTATACCTGTACCTGTACCTGTATCTATACCTGTACCTGTATCTGTATATGTATCTGTACCTGTATCTGTACCTGTACCTGTATCTGTACCTGTACCTGTACCTGTATCTGTACCTATACCTGTATCTATACCTGTATCTATACCTGTACCTGTACCTGTACCTGTATCTATACCTGTACCTGTACCTGTGTGCAAACAACCGCTGACAGTTTATTCTGTGTGGAGATACTGGAACTGATTAGAAATCACAGAGCAGGAAACTTTCTGTGTGTCTCAGCGTGGAGATAACTCACTATGTGGCAGCGACGTGGACCAAGAGAGAGGCAGAGAAGTTGTCAACAATAGAGGAGAGACGTGACAGATGCACTCTGGGAAATGAAGTCCCAAACTTCATCAGAGAGGAAAAAACAACCAGATGGCCACTACAATCAGTGTGTGTCTGTGTGTGTGTGTGTGTGTCTGTGTGTGTGTGTGTGTGTGTGTGTCTGTGTGTGTGTGTGGACTCACCCGTCCCACCTCCACCAGGTTGGTTACCATGACAATGGTGGCGGTGTTCTCCTGCCAAACCATCCGCCAGAAATCATACACAGTCTCCTGCATAGGACCTGAAACACATCAGACACACACACACACACACACACACACACACACACACACACACACACACACACACACACACACACAGAGTAAACTTCAGATTAGACAGCGGAGCAGCAGGCGACAACAGAGCTGTACATGAATCATAATGACTCTTTTAATTAATTCAAATTAAACACACATACACAAAAACACACACAGACACACACACACACACACATACACAAAAACACACACAGACACACAGAAAATATTTTTAATCACTGTTGACAGTCTGTGTTTTGACGAGCTAATTAGTTCATGCTAATCCATTCCTGTCCTCAAGTGTTTTAAACACACACACACACACACACACACACACACACACACACACACACACACACACACACACACACACACACACACACACACACACACACACACACACACACACACACACACACACAGACACACACACACACACACACACACCATATTCATGCTCACAGACTGACATGTTCGCACACTCAGGTTTGTTCAGGAGGATTACTACCTGCAGAGCAATGTGTGTCTCTGTGCCTCTGTGTGTGTGTGTGTGTGTGTGTGTGTGTGTGTGTGTGTGTCTGTGTGTGTGTGTGTGTGTGTGTGTGTGTGTGTGTCTGTGTGTGTGTGTGTGTGTGTGTGTGTGTGTGTGTGTGTGTGTGTGTGTGTGTCTGTGTGTGTGTGTGTGTGTGTCTGTGTGTGTGTGTGTGTGTGTGTGTGTGTGTGTGCATAAGATATTATTTTAAGAGGAAAAAGTTGGAACATTTTTACAAAGACAAAGAAGGAATATTGTTATGGAGAGTTCTTACCTTGGGTAGCGATGTAATGGTTGGGTCTGTGGTAACCCTGGCAACAGATAAGACACAAAGGAAACTGATTATTTCAACATCTTGGTCTCAGAAAAATCCCTTGTTCAGGGTTGAGGAGCACTAAGTCCAGCTAGCTGGAAACTGGATGGCTGTAAACATATGAGCAGCATGTTCTCACTTTCATCTGGTAAATCTGGACGCTTGGTCAGGTCCCTTTGTTGTTCTTATTGACACTAAAAGTCTCCTTTAGAGCTATAAGTAAACGTTCTTCGTCGGGACTATTGACGTC
>NW_027595479.1:60000-70000 GCF_031162955.1 Sander vitreus | reverse complement strand
CAAAATGCATGTGCGTGTGTGTGTCCGTGCGTATATTGTGTGCGTGCATTGTGTGTGTGTGTCTGTGCGTGTGTGCGTATATTGTGTGTGTGTGTGCGTGTGTGTGCATCATGTGTGTATGTGCGTGTGCATCATGTGCGTGTGTCTGTGCGTGTGTGCGTATATTGTGTGTGTGTGTGTGCGTGCACGTGTCTGTGTGCGTATATTGTGTGTGTGTGCACATATTGTGTGTGTGTATGTGCGTGTGTGTATGTGCATCATGTGCGCGTGTGTGTGTGTGTGTGTGCGTGCGTGCGGCCCTCACCTCGTACTCCTCCTTGAAGCCGTACCCTTCGGCACATTTCATCTGCGTGATGTGCTGCAGCAGGTCGGCCACGCGGATGGCCGGGTGCAGCTGTCCCGTCTGGTACGGGGGCGCCTCGCGCTCCGACTCCCGCTGCTTGTAGTGCGACTGCACCAGGCTGCTGGTCTCACTGGTCATGGTGTGGCTGTCGTCTGCAGGAGGAACAGCACAGCAGCATGTAGACGGGACAAACACACAGACACACAGAGGTATCTTCTTGCTTTATACTGTAGAAAGGTCGGATGAAAGCTTAAAAACATCTTTACGAAAGAGACAAAAAAAGCAATATGAACTTTTTAAAACACTGATGAAAACAAAAAAGCGTCGAAAGAAACGACAAAAGTTGGAAAATGCTACAACAACCGTCAAAAACCCACAAATCAGTTTGACACATTTATTCAGTTTTTTTTTCATATTCCAGGACTACCGGTCTGTCTGTGTGTGTGTCTGTGTGTGTGTGTCTGTGTGTGTGTCTCTGTGTGTGTGTGTGTGTGTGTGTGTGTCTGTGTGTGTGTGTCTGTGTGTGTGTGTCTCTGTGTCTGTCTGTGTGTGTGTGTGTGTGTCTGTGTGTGTGTGTCTGTGTGTGTGTGTGTGTGTGTCTGTGTGTGTGTGTGTGTGTGTCTGTGTGTGTGTGTGTGTGTGTGTGTGTGTCTCTGTGTGTGTGTGTGTGTGTGTGTGTGGTGTGTGTGTGTGTGTGTGTGTGTGTGTGTGTGTCTGTCTGTGTCTGTGTGTGTATCTGTGTGTCTGTGTGTGTCTGTCTGTGTGTGTCTGTCTGTTTGTGTGTCTGTCTGTGTGTGTGTCTCTGTGTCTGTGTGTGTGTGTGTGTCTCTGTGTGTGTGTGTGTGTGTGTGTCTGTCTGTGTCTGTGTGTGTGTGTCTCTGTGTGTGTCTGTGTGTGTCTGTGTGTGTGTGTGTGTGTGTGTGTGTGTGTGTGTGTGTGTGTGTGTGTGTGTGTCTCTGTGTGTATGTGTGTGTGTGTGTGCGTGCGTCTGTGTGTGTGTGTGTGTGTCTGTGTGTGTGTGTGTGTGTGTGTCTCTGTCTCTGTGTGTGTCTGTGTGTGTCTGTAAATCATAGTGTGGTCTAGACCTACACTCTCTGTTACGTGTCCTGAGATTTAAAGATATAAATATCGTCATTATGACGACTTATTTCAGATCCATCGATTCATTTTCACCGTGAGGGAAACCGATCGAAACCGATGAGGTTCTGAGATGCTGACGTTGTTACTACGACAACACAGATGAATGGCACACACATCACGTGACTGGAGAGAGGATGGTGATTGGCCCTGGTTTCTGTTCACACTGCTGCTATGAAAGTGATCACCAATCAAGACTGTAAAAATACTGGATCTGGGTCTGAAGCTCCTTGGAGGTCCTGACTCACCAACCCCTCCAACCCTTCTAGCCCCTCTAGCCCCTCTAGCCCTTCTAACCCCTCTAGCCCCTCTAACCCCTCTAGCCCCTCTAGCCCCTCTAACCCCTCTAGCCCTTCTAACCCCTCTAGCCCTTCTAACCCCTCTAGCCCTTCTAACCCCTCTAGCCCTTCTAGCCCTTCTAGCCCCTCTAACCCCTCTAGCCCTTCTAGCCCCTCTAGCCCCTCTAGCCCCTCTAACCCCTCTAGCCCTCTAGCCCCTCTAGCCCTTCTAGCCCCTCTAGCCCCTCTAACCCCTCTAGCCCCTCTAACCCCTCTAGCCCCTCTAACCCCTCTAGCCCTTCTAGCCCCTCTAGCCCCTCTAACCCCTCCAACCCTTCTAGCCCCTCTAGCCCCTCTAGCCCCTCTAACCCCTCTAGCCCCTCTAACCCCTCTAGCCCCTCTAGCCCCTCTAACCCCTCTAGCCCCTCCTAACCCCTCTAGCCCTTCTAGCCCCTCTAGCCCCTCTAGCCCCTCTAGCCCCTCTAGCCCTTCTAACCCCTCTAGCCCTTCTAGCCCCTCTAACCCCTCTAGCCCTTCTAACCCCTCTAACCCCTCTAGCCCTTCTAGCCCCTCTAGCCCTTCTAGCCCTTCTAACCCCTCTAACCCCTCTAGCCCCTCTAACCCCTCTAGCCCCTCTAACCCCTCTAGCCCCTCTAGCCCCTCTAGCCCCTCTAGCCCCTCTAACCCCTCTAGCCCCTCTAACCCCTCTAGCCCCTCTAACCCCTCTAGCCCTTCTAGCCCCTCTAGCCCCTCTAGCCCCTCTAACCCCTCTAGCCCCTCTAGCCCTTCTAGCCCTTCTAACCCCTCTAGCCCCTCTAGCCCCTCTAACCCCTCTAGCCCTTCTAGCCCTTCTAACCCCTCTAACCCCTCTAGCCCCTCTAACCCCTCTAGCCCCTCTAACCCCTCTAGCCCCTCTAACCCCTCTAGCCCTTCTAGCCCCTCTAGCCCCTCTAACCCCTCTAGCCCTTCTAGCCCCTCTAACCCCTCTAGCCCTTCTAACCCTTCTAGCCCTTCTAACCCCTCTAGCCCTTCTAACCCCTCTAGCCCCTCTAACCCCTCTAAGCCTTCTAGCCCTTCTAGCCCCTCTAACCCCTCTAGCCCTTCTAGCCCTTCTAACCCCTCTAACCCTTCTAGCCGTTCTAGCCCCTCTAACCCCTCTAACCCCTCTAGCCCTTCTAGCCCCTCTAGCCCCTCTAACCCCTCTAACCCTTCTAGCCCCTCTAGCCCTTCTAACCCCTCTAGCCCTTCTAGCCCCTCTAACCCCTCTAACCCCTCTAACCCTTCTAGCCCTTCTAACCCCTCTAACCCTTCTAGCCGTTCTAGCCCCTCTAGCCCCTCTAGCCCCTCTAACCCCTCCAACCCTTCTAGCCCTTCTAACCGGGACCAAAAAGCGTGACCACATTTCACCGCTTTTGGCCTCCCTGCTCTGGCTTCCTGTTTGTTTCAGGATTGTATTTAAAACTGTATTAATTGTCTTCAACATCTTAAATGGGTTGTCGCCTTCTTATTTATCGGAGCTCTTACATGTCCACACACCTGTCAGAGCACTGACGTCGTCCAATCAGATGCTCCTCCATGTGCCCAGCAGTGAGCGAGCCTTTTCATTGGCTGCTCCAAACCTCTGGAATAGTCTACCTGTTCACATAGGAACAGCGCGGACCATCTGTCACTGCCCGATGTGAGTCAAACGCCGTTTGAGTCGTGCATGCGTCACTTTGCGACAAGTAGCCTCCAAGATGCTAACGGATTTTTGAGCTAACGCAGTCTATGAGCTAACGTTAGCAATCAAACAATCATAGCTACAACGTTTTTGAAATAACTGCTGCTGCTGGCTACGAGTTAGCAAGCAGACACAACACAGGCTGTCACTGGAACGCCGTTTTGAGCTAACGTTAGCAATCAACAATCATAGCTACAACGTTTCTGAAATGATTTCCATCTTCTGTTATTGTTTGTAAAGAGAAACGTTTATTATTTTATGGATTTCACAAATTTCAGTAAGACAAGTTATGGCGTCAACCGTTTAAATCTGAGCATCTCGACTCCCATCGGGCAGTGACACCATTGAAACATTCAAGTCCTTGCTTAAGACCCATTAACCAGTCCTTCCAGAAACATGAGGAGTTATTCTGGGATTGTTTTGGGCTAAAATCCTTAATTATTCGTCACGTTTTCTTAAAAAATGTGATGGAATATGTGGGATATTTATGCAGTTTAATGCGATGAAATTGTGGGAACTTTTTAAAACTGTGGCGTCATCGTGGCGTCATCGTGGCGTCATCGCAGGGTTTACAGCTTTTAGATGACGTTCACGTCGCGTAATTACATCACTTCATAACGTTCCCATGGCAACAGGCGAAACAGCTGCTCTTGTGTGAAGTAAACACAACATTTTTCATCTTTCTGATCAGATATTTGGGACTTTATGCAACGAAAATGTGGGGATTATGACATCATACAAGCCCCGACATATTTTGCGCGGAAATCAGCAATTTATGCAGCGAAAGTGCCCTCCCCAAATTAATATGCAGACTTTGGCTGATTATGCGATGATATGAGATCACATGATCATGTTTTTCTGGAGGGACTGGTTACTATGCATTGGCTTTCAATTCAAGTTAAGCTTTGATATCTTGACCTTTTTCTACTGTTGGTTATTAGTTATTAGTTATTGTGTGTTTGTGTATATCATCTCTTTGATTTTTGGAGCTTGTTAAGCACTTTGGTCAACTATGGTTGTTTTTAAACGTGCAATATAAATGAAAGTGAACTGAACTGAACCCGACGGCCGACCGTCGGCAGAGAAGTCAGTCGGACTGATCAGTCGACCCCCCAGGTCCAAAAAGTGTCTCAGAACACACGAAGAGACGCCGACTTCAGCGTACGCTCTGCACGTGCGCGAGACGTAATACGTCTCCATAACAGCAGGTGCCGCTAATCTGTATTGTCGCCCAAAAAATGAAAACCGGAAATGACGAACGCGTCACGTGGGTCTGGCTGCTCCCCGACCATCATGGCGTCTCGTTCAGAATACGATCTCATATTGGACTAAGATAGTTCACCGTAACGTGTTTCTGGAAACATCTGAAGAGAGAAACAGGCCGTGCAGCTGCTGAATCTGTCTTCATTTCAGATCAACACAGGTCAGTTTAACAGATGTTCGTCAGATGTTGAGAGACTCTAGTCACGCTCATCCTGCTCCTCATTTCCGGTAAGTGTTTTAACATAAGTGCACTGATTCGCTAGTCAAGGGATAGCACTCCACCAATCAGAAGGCTCATTGGGTCTGACTGCCCACTGGCCGATTATACATGTCAAATCGGCCGAAAAAATGAAGACCAGACTCGAGTCACCGACCTCGCCAGACAGACTGTCAGACGACTGATTATCGGGTTGGTGGGTCAGCGCCTTAAAGCTGTATTCTCTCTGACTTCCAGCAGGGGGAGACTCCTAAAAGCTGTATTCTCTCTAACTTCCAGCAGGGGGAGACTCCTAAAAGCTGTATTACCTCTGACTTCCAGCAGGGGGAGACTCCTTAAAGCTGCATTCTCTCTAACATCCAGCAGGGGAGACTCCTTAAAGCTGTATTCTCTCTAACTTCCAGCAGGGGGAGACTCCTTAAAGCTGCATTCTCTCTAACATCCAGCAGGGGGAGACTCCTTAAAGCTGTATTCTCTCTAACATCCAGCAGGGGGAGACTCCTTAAAGCTGTATTACCTCTGACTTCCAGCAGGGGGAGACTCCTTAAAGCTGTATTCTCTCTGACTTCCAGCAGGGGGAGACTCCTTAAAGCTGTATTCTCTGTAACTTCCAGCAGGGGGAGACTCCTTAAAGCTGTATTCTCTCTGACTTCCAGCAGGGGGAGACTCCTTAAAGCTGTATTCTCTGTAACTTCCAGCAGGGGGAGACTCCTTACACGCGGTTAGGAAACATACTTCATTCATTCCAACCGACAGCCCAGCCCTCTTTTTCACAGCCCAATGTTGGCAAATGTATCGCTAAAGTCAACGCTCCAAAACACCAGTCCTCAAACCAACGGTGACGTCACGGACAATGGGAGACCTGCTAACATCTTAACTAGTGTAGGGAGTCCGGGGGCATGCCTATGCCGTCATTTTTGGTGGCCTAATATTATTTTATTATTGCCTGTATCTATACGAGTCTATCAATCAACTAATGCAACCTGAGTAACGTGCACACTCGCCTACTTATGGCGCGTTCAAATCAACTCAGACGTGTTGTAAGTGGCTGGGGGGCGGCGGTCGCTCAGTCCGTAGGGAGTTGGGTTGGGAACCGGAGGGTCAAGTCAAGTCCCAGTACGGACCAAAGTACAGAGTGTGGATTGGTAGCTGGAGAGATGCCAGTTCACCTCCTGGGCACTGCCAGGTGCCCTTGAGCAAGGTACCGTACCCCCCTACCCTCTCAGGGCGCTGGTCCAGCACTGGCAGCCCACTCACTCTGACATCTCTCCATTTGTGGAGGATAGACTATTGCTCCATTATATTTACGTTGGAACTCGGAAGCCGGAGCTGGGAATCACGTCATACCCGAGTTGAATGCGTGAAAGTCAGATTGTCATTGTTGTCATTGTTGTCATTGTTGTCATTAGCTCTAGCCCAGTTAGCTATCGTTAGCAATTGCTAACAACGCATTACGCCACTTTTTGTGCATGCAAACAGCGTGACAACATGTCCACAGATAGAAGTTGGACATGCCTGAAGACAGAAGTGCTTATAACTTGCAGCCGTCTTGGATTTTGAACTCGGGCTACTGCGAGGTCGTCCGAGTTCCGAGCTCGTAAATCCGAGGTCAGGGGTCAGGGGTTAGGGGTCAGAGGTCAGGGGTTAGGGGTCAGAGGTCAGGGGTTAGGGGTCAGGGGGCGTGTTTACGACTTTGAGATCGTCCGAGTTCCGAGCTCGTAAATCCGAGGTCAGGGGTCAGGGGTCAGAGGTCAGGGGTCAGGGGTCAGAGGTCAGGGGTTAGGGGGCGTGTTCCGACTTTGAGGTTGTCTGTGTTCCGAGCTCGTGAATCCGAGGTCAGGGGTCAGGGGTTAGGGGTCAGAGGTCAGGGGTTAGGGGACAGAGGTCAGGGTTCAGAGGTCAGGGTTAGGGTTCAGGGGTCAGGGGGCGTGTTTACGACTTTGAGATCGTCCGAGTTCCGAGCTCGTAAATCCGAGGTCAGGGGTCAGGGGTCAGAGGTCAGGGGTCAGGGGTCAGAGGTCAGGGGTTAGGGTTCAGGGGTTAGGGGTCATGGGGCGTGTTTACGACTTTGACCTCGAAAATCTGAGTTCCGAACTTTCTCAGAATGGACAGGGCGAGTCGAGCAGCGAGCTCGTTGTTGAAGATGAAAAAAGAACTAGACCCAGTCTACGGTCCAGACCCAGACCCAGAACTAGACCCAGACCCAGAACTAGACCCAGTATACAGTCCAGACCCAGACCTAGAACCAGAACTAGACCCAGTATACAGTCCAGATCCAGACCCAGAACTAGACCCAGACTCAGACCAAGAACTAGACCTAGACCCAGAACTAGACCCAGTATACAGTCCAGACCCAGACCTAGAACCAGAACTAGACCCAGTATACAGTCCAGATCCAGACCCAGAACTAGACCCAGACTCAGACCAAGAACTAGACCTAGACCCAGAACTAGACCCAGTATACAGTCCAGACCCAGACCCAGAACTAGACCCAGACTCAGACCAAGAACTAGACCTAGACCCAGAACTAGACCCAGTATACAGTCCAGACCCAGACCTAGAACCAGAACTAGACCCAGACCCAGAACTAGACCCAGTATACGGTCCGGACCCAGACCCAGAACTAGACCTAGACCCAGAACTAGACCTAGACCCAGAACTAGACCCAGTCTACAGTCAAGACCCAGACCCAGAACCAGAACTAGACCCAGTCTACGGTCCAGACCCAGACCCAGTCTACGGTCTATACCCAGACCCATACCCAGAACTAGACCCAGTCTATGGTCCAGACCCAGACCTAAACCCAGAACTAGACCCAGACCTAGACCCTGAACTAGACCCAGTATATGGTCCAGACCCAGACCCAGAACTAGACCCAGTCTACGGTCCAAACCCAGACCCAGAACTAGACCCAGACCCAGAACTAAACCCAGAACTAGACCCAGTATACGGTCCAGACCCAGACCCAGAACTAGACCCAGTATACGGTCCAGACCCAGACCCAGACCCAGTCTATGGTGCAGACCCAGAATCAGACCCAGACCCAGTCTATGGTCAAGAACTAGACCCAAACCCAGTCTATGGTCCAGAACCAGAACCAGACCCAGTCTACGGTCCAGAACTAGACCCAGACCCAGTCTATGGTACAGAACTAGACCCAGACCCAGTCTACGGTCCAGAACTAGACCCAGTCTATGGTCCAGACCCAGAACTAGACCCAGACCCAGTCTATGGTCCAGAACCAGACCCAGACCCAGTTTATGGTCCAGAACCAGAACCAGACCCAGTCTATGGTCCAGAATCAGAATCAGACCCAGTCTATGGCCCAGAACCAGAACCAGACCCAGTCTATGGTCCAGAATCAGAATCAGACCCAGTCTATGGCCCAGAACCAGACCCAGTCTATGGTCCAGAACCAAAACCAGACCCAGTTTATGGTCCAGAACCAGAACCAGACCCAGTCTATGGTCCAGAACCAGACCCAGTTTATGGTCCAGAACCAGAACCAGACCCAGTCTATGGTCTTGCAGCTGCAGTGTGAAAAGAGAGCAGAGAGTTCAGAGTTCAGGACTCTGACGAGAACATTTAAAACACACCTTCCACTACACTCTCTAACTCTGTTCTTATTGGCTAGCCTGGGGGCTGACTGACCAATCAGAAACTCTCTATCCAAAACAGCCCAACAACCAATCATGGCGAGGAAATGGCCGATGGGATGGCGGCGGCGGAAAGGACGGCGAGTTATGAGACAACCACGAGAACACAAACATCAACCAATCAGAGAGGGAGACAGATGGAAACACCTGATTGGTTCTAAGGGAAAATGGCGGGAAGATTGTTGCGATGTTTTCACAATTTTCACAGATAGGGTTAAAAATGAGGCACTGATGACATCACAGCGGGTGGTGGGTGTGGCTCCATGCGCAGTGGTGACAGACACCCCCCCTCCCCCCACCCCCCCAACATAAGTCCCGCCCCCTTAGCCCCAAATTTAGCCACTTACCATTAATGGGCACTTTACACAGAGAAAGATAGAAGAGAGGAAGGAGAGAGAGGAGACAGGGTATAAGCAACAACTTTAGCTTTAGCCTGGGCTAAACACAGCTAGCATGACTCAGACAGGAACTACTCCTAGCCTAAGCTAAGCTAACCTGGCTAGCCTGGCTAACTGTTCCCTCAGCGTATCGGACTCGTAGCCTCGGCTAACCTGGCGACAGTTTAGCTAGCCTGAAGAGAGAGGAGAAAAGGAGTTTAAGCGACAGTTTTGCTCTTAGCATTCCCCTTCCTTCACTTGGACATTAAACTAGCTTAGCAGCACATTTAGCACAGCAGTTAGCATATCTGAGTTTGTTAGGTTTCTCTGTACGAGCCTTTGTGCTAGATTTATTTAGAGTTTAGAGTCAACCACAGACTGTTTAAAAGAAGTGGACATTAACCTAGCCTAGCAGCACGTTTAGCACAGTTAGCATCTGAGTTTAAACTGGAAACATGTAGTTGCTGTTTTTTAGCAGAGAGGTGTGATGTGTTACTTAGGTTTTACGTACTTTTGTACGAGCCTCTGTGCTCAATTTATTTTAGACTTTTTCAACCACAGACTGCTTAAAAGAAGTCGACATTAACCTAGCTTAGCAGCATGTTTAGCGCAGTTAGCATCTGAGTTTAAACTGGAAACATTTAGTTGTTTACATCAGAAACCTTCACTTAAACGTTGAAAAAAATTCAACAAAAGTGACAGAAATGTTAAAAAAGGGACAAAAAAAATGTACGTATCTTTTTTTTTCTTTTTTCGACGCTTCGGGTAAAATGGCGAAACTTCGGCAGAATTCACTGGAACATTTTGGTTTTTAGAAATGTTAAAAGATAAGAAAGGTGTGGCGCGTTTGTTAGGATTTTTAGGTACGATATTTTGAAGTCTAGACTCTAGAAAACAGACTGTTTCGAACAAAAGTTGAACGTGTCGGAAATAGTGGGGATATTTTCAGCGTTCAGTTCTGCCAAAAGACTCAATTTATTTTGAGTTTAGAGTCAACCACAGACTGTTT
>NW_027595479.1:40000-42500 GCF_031162955.1 Sander vitreus | reverse complement strand
ACAGGAGAGGACGGACTCACAATAACTGTACGTCCACACCGCCACCGCCGCCGCCGCGAGCTTCTAGAGATACAGGAAGTCATTCATCTTCAATGGAAGCTGCTCTCAGCTGCAAGGAGCAGCAAATCTGTCAGCGTGGCGTTTTGGGCGTTTTGAGCGACCAGAGCGTCAATCAGAAAGCTGAAAGTAGGTCAGCTTTATGGTAATGAGCTATGACGCCGTTCAACGCCAACAACCAATCAGAATACAGACGTCCTTCACGCTGGCTGATCCCAGAGAAACATACGATGTAAACTGTCGTTCCTACCAAACATTAGTTCAGAGAAGAAGGAGGAGGAGCTCATCATGGCCGTTGCTGGGCTCCCTATCATTGATGATATCTGCGTACAGGGACCAGTTAACGTTACCTGCAGGTCACATGGTCTCTAAACAGTCCGCTCACGGTGAAGTCCTGCATGCATCAACAGCTGGCGGCTGCTCGCTCTGCCTGCACGCTGCTGCAGTTCAGCGGCTAACGAGCTAACTGCTAACAGACACCAACAACCAATACACATTCATCATTATATATGTAATGTATGAAGGTTTCTAGTGTCAGTGTATCGGCCAGCAGTGGCTGCTTGAGCAGAATGAAGGAACATATACGCTGCTACGTCAGAGCGGCCAAAGCCTCAAACAGCTTCCCGTACTTTTAGACAAGCGGCCTCGACCGGCGGCCAGAGCTTCTTTGCAGCTCAAGTCGGCGGCGGCGTGAACGTACGGTAATGCAACTCTCTGGCACTTTAATTTCTTTTTTCATTGCTGCAAATATTGCACATTATTGTAGTTTTCCTCAGGTTATGTGGTGCTTATTGCTTGCAGTCTCAATTGTTTTTAAGACCTTCTGCGGGTTCCCTGTCATAACGGACAATAAACAGGCTATACTGCTTTAAGCAAATGATTCATTATTAATTGAAACCAGTCTTAATGTGAGTGTGAGAGCATCCGTAACAGCTGGAGCTTAAACGATGAGTTTTCTGATGGAGGTTTTGTATTGTAAGAGGAGGTGTGACCGAGTCCTTCTGACTGTATAATGTGATGGGATGTCAGGCCCATGAAAAACCCATTACCTGCTCAATGTGTGTGTGTGTGTGTGTGTGTGTGTGTGTGTGTGTGTGTGTGTGTGTGTGTGTGTGTGTGTCCCCAGATGTAATATCCTTCCAGATGACTCGGTAGATGAGAAACGTTCATGACAAAACGTCGCCTACAACACTTTCCCAATCTGAACCTGACAACAGCCATCAGTCACAGTGTGTGTGTGTGTGTGTGTCTCTGTGTGTGTGTGTGTGTGTGTGTGTGTGTGTGTGTGTGTCTCTGTGTGTGTCTGTGTGTGTTAAACTGGTCGTGACGGAGATGAAAAAGTGGAAACCTTCTCTCCCCCTCTGGTGTCGTTGCTACATCAGAAACCAGTCAGTTACATGTAATGCCTTTACACACTACCACACACACACACACACACACACACACACACACACACACACACACACACACACACACACACACACACACACACACACACACACACAGACACACACACACACACACACACACAGAGGCACACACACACACACACACACACACACACAGAGACACACACACACAGACACACACACACACACACACACACACACACACACACACACACACACACACACACACACACACACACACACACACACAGACATACACACACACACACACACACAGGGCTGTCAAAATAACATTTTAAAACAATAACGCAGATGAATCCATTCCATATTGAGGTTTGACCCGGAGCCGTTCTAGCACCATTGGACTGTAAAATGAAGGAGGAGACGAGGATGTTCTGCCTGGATCATTAACTGGAACATTTACTTATAAAATCTTCTTCCTGCCAACCCTGGCTACCGAAATCTGGTGCCACTGATATGTCTGCTCTTCTCTCTGATGCTCTGAAACACAAACACCGCTGCACATGACGCTAGTTAACACTATACTCAACAGCAGCTAACGTTAGCCTACCGCTAGCTAGTTAACACTATACTCAAACAGCAGCTAACGTTAGCCTACCGCTAGCTAGTTAACACTATACTCAACAGCAGCTAACGTTAGCCTACCGCTAGCTAGTTAACACTATACTCTACAGCAGCTAACGTTAGCCTACCGCTAGCTAGTTAACACTATACTCAACAGCAGCTAACGTTAGCCTACCGCTAGCTAGTTAACACTATACTCAACAGCAGCTAACGTTAGCCTACCGCTAGCTAGTTAAACACTATACTCAACAGCAGCTAACGTTAGCCTACCGCTAGCTAGTTAACACTATACTCAACAGCAGCTAACGTTAGCCTACCACTAGCTAGTTAACACTATACTCCACAGCAGCTAACGTTAGCCTACCACTAGCTAGTTAACACTATACTCAACAGCAGCTAACGTTAGCCTACCACTAGCTAGTTAACACTATACTCTACAGCAGCTAACG
>NW_027595479.1:35000-37500 GCF_031162955.1 Sander vitreus | reverse complement strand
TAGTAACATGCAGCATCTTCCTGCTCTCCTGATGGAAGTCATCGGTATATCTAACATAAAGAAGCTCATCGTCTGCATACAAACATATAATAATGTCAGAATTTCAGGTGTTTTATATATATTTGTAAAGTGTCTTTCCTTGAGGTTGAACCTGTGAACGCTTTCGAGATATTAAGCTTTAAGTTATGCACAAAGTATTTTAGTTATTTAGTTATTATTGATTAGTTATTATCAAACCTAAACTGAGGCCACACACACACTAGAGGATGGATACCTGAACCGAGACCGTCACTGCTACTGCTGTTACTTAGGCGGAGTGATCTGCTCGCAGCACCTGAGAAGCCCCGAGCAGAGTAGCAGTGCTTGGCCTTTCTGAGAATATAGTTCCCAGTATGTATACGGTTAGAAGATGGCTGTGTGTCATGTGACCTTGTTATTTGTTCACGCTGTGTCTCGACAAATCACAACATGTAAATAGGAACATGTTGGTGTTATTTTGTCACTTATTGGGAGCAGTAGAATAGATGGAGCCAGTTACCTCCAGGATCTGTGCTAAGCTAGGCTAGATGGAGCCAGTTACCTCCAGGATCTGTGCTAAGCTAGGCTAGATGGAGCCAGTTACCTCCAGGATCTGTGCTAAGCTAGGCTAGATGGAGCCAGTTACCTCCAGGATCTGTGCTAAGCTAGGCTAGATGGAGCCGGTTACCTCCAGGATCTGTGCTAAGTTAGGCTAGATGGAGCCAGTTACCTCCAGGATCTGTGCTAAGCTAGGCTAGATGGAGCCAGTTACCTCCAGGATCTGTGCTAAGCTAGGCTAGATGGAGCCAGTTACCTCCAGGGTCTGTGCTAAGCTAAGCTAGACGGAGCCAGTTACCTCCAGGGTCTGTGCTAAGCTAGGCTAGATGGAGCCGGTTACCTCCAGGATCTGTGCTAAGCTAAGCTAGATGGAGCCAGTTACCTCCAGGGTCTGTGCTAAGCTAGGCTAGATGGAGCCGGTTACCTCCAGGATCTGTGCTAAGCTAGGCTAGATGGAGCCGGTTACTTCCAGGATCTGTGCTAAGCTAGGCTAGATGGAGCCGGTTACCTCCAGGATCTGTGCTAAGCTAGGCTAGATGGAGCCGGTTACCTCCAGGATCTGTGCTAAGCTAGGCTAGATGGAGCCGGTTACCTCCAGGATCTGTGCTAAGCTAGGCTAGATGGAGCCGGTTACCTCCAGGATCTGTGCTAAGCTAGGCTAGATGGAGCCGGTTACCTCCAGGATCTGTGCTAAGCTAGGCTAGATGGAGCCAGTTACCTCCAGGATCTGTGCTAAATTAGGCTAGCGGAGATGAAAAGGGTATGTCTGGACTTATCTAACTCTGGGGGAGACGGTGAATAAGCTAAAGTCCCAATAAGTCGGCGTGTTCCTTTAAATGAAACAGCTTGTTAACGTGAGCTTGTTCCCCGTGTGATCTGATGACCTCATCTGGTGACATTTCTGAAGGTCTTCCTCCAGCTGCTTCAGAAAAGCTTTGACACAAACACACCTCCATGTGTCGTTAGTCTGAGAACAACATGAGAGGTTAACTGACGGGCTCGGACAGAAAGATGGGGACCGATCAGCACTCACGTCCACACGTACCAAAACGATCTTAGTTCCCCGTCTTCCCTGGCATCGTTCCAAGAATATTTGCGTCCAAACGGATCCACGCTACTTCATATTCCAGGCCTATAGGTGGCGCTGTTTCTGCTACAGAAATTCACCAAAAAACGGAGAAGAAGAGGCGGAGCATGTGCATAAAGCTTGCACCAAGGGGGTCAGAGCTCGAGCTTCCTATGGAGCCATTCTCATGCTACCAAGCCATCACCTCCCGTTAGCATCCCGTTAGCATCCCGTTAGCATCCCATTGACTGCCATTCATTCTGACGTCACTTTGACAGAGAATACCTTTACATCTGAAGCGTTTAAAGACTCTATTTGTCCGTTGTTTATTTCTAAAGAAACACGACAATGTATAAAAGGCTCCATTACCTTGTAGCTCACGTTATGGCTCCGTAGCAGACGTTTTTATAACAATAGGCTAACGATTGGGTCATAACCACGAGACTTCCTGTCTCATAGTAGAGGAGTTACCGTATAGTACAGGAGAAGCTCTCAGGCAGTTTGGACTTCCATCAGCTGTTTAAGTGTAATGACTAATGTTAACTATCATTTTAGTGATCAATAATGAGCCTGTGTCTATGTTATCTCCTTACATATACCTACGCTCTCCGTCTCTGCTAGATTGGGAATGATTGAGATTTCTCTTGGCACAGCTACCAGAAGACTTCCAACTTTCAGACAGGTTGCTCACGTCACATCTACGTCTTCAAGCTCAGTTGGAGGCTGCTCAGTAACGCTCAGCCATCACCGGGAAAGAGACGTCACTGGTCTCCGTCCAGAGACACGGGGTCTGCTGCTCCATTATATATACGGTCTATGATTGTGGTTCATGAGCATGTGCATAAAGCTTGCACCAAG
>NW_027595479.1:22500-30000 GCF_031162955.1 Sander vitreus | reverse complement strand
GTGTGTGTGTGTGTGTGTGTGTGTGTGTGTCTATATGTGTGTGTGTGTGTGTCTATATGTGTGTGTGTGTGTATGTGTGTGTGTGTGTGTGTCTGTGTGTGTGTGTATGTGTGTGTGTGTGTATGTGTGTGTGTGTGTGTGTGTGTGTGTGTGTCTATATGTGTGTGTGTGTGTGTGTGTGTGTGTGTGTGTGTGTGTGTGTGTGTGTGTGTGTGTGTGTGTCTATATGTGTCTATATGTGTGTGTGTGTGTGTGTGTGTGTGTCTCTGTTTCACTTCTCTGGTTTTTTGTGACAGAAAGAACCAGAGATTGAAGTGAATTGAAAGAACAAGCTCAGGTCTGACAGAATAAAAACCCAGATCTGTGACTCCGTCACACATCGAGCTCTGCTGCACGCTGTGATTGGACATCCTGATCCCGCCACTCCTTTAAATAAATCCAGTCCGTTTCCTCCGTGATAACCAGCACCGCTTCTCAACCTTTTTGTCCCCCACAGTCCTGTCAGATTAACTCACAATGTATGTTTTTTCATGCATTTTTTCAAATACGCCGTACAAATTGCAGATTTCCGCGCAAAATAGTCAGGGCTTGTATGATGTCATAATCCACACATTTTGGTTGTAAAAAGTCCCAAATATTTTAGCAGAAAGATGAAAAATGTTGAGTTTACTTCACACAAGAGCAGCTGTTTCCCTGCTGCCATGGGAACGTGATGAAGTGACGTAATTAAGCGACGTGAACGTCATCTAAAAGCTGCAAACCCCGCGATGACGCCACTATGACACCACAGTCACACAACACAACAGCAAGTCACACAACACGACAGAAAATCACACAACACGACAGAAAATCACACAACAGCAAATCACACAACACAACAGCAAATCACACAACACAACAGCAAATCACACAACAGCAAATCACACAACACGACAGCAAATCACACAACAGCAAATCACACAACACAACAGCAAATCACACAACACAACAGCAAATCACACAATACAACAGCAAATCACACAACACGACAGCAAATCACACAACACAACACAACAGCAAATCACACAACACAACAGCAAATCACACAACACAACAGCAAATCACACAACACAACAGCAAATCACACAACACGACAGCAAATCACACAACACAACAGCAAATCACACAACACAACAGCAAATCACACAACACTGTTGTGTTTTGCACTTGAGGACCACCATAGTTCTGTGTTGAAAAGTAAAGAAATAGCTAACGGTTGAAATAGTTAGCTATTGTTAATGGATAAACAGTTGAAACATTGAGCTGTAAGTTGTGTTGTAGTAGCCTAGACCAAGTCAGCCTAAATATTGACCCTTTAGTTGTATGAAAACATTATATAATCAGTCCTTCCAGAAAAAATGCTGAGTTTTTTTATGATTGTTTTGGGCTACAATCCTTGATTATGCGTCACGTTTTCTTAAAAAATGTGATGGAATATGCGGAATATTTATGCAGTTTTATGCGATGAAATTCAGGGAACTTGCAAAAACTGCGGTTTCATCGAGGCTGTTGTGTGATTTGCTGTCATGTTGTGTTGTGTGATTTGCTGTCGTGTTGTGTTGATGTGATTTGCTGTCGTGTTGTGTTGTGGGATTTGCTGTCGTGTTGTGTTGTGTGATTTTCTATCGTGTTGTGTGACTTGCTGTTGTGTTGTGTGATTTGCTGTTGTGTTGTGTGACTTGCTGTTGTGTTGTGTGATTTGCTGTCGTGTTGTGTTGTGTGACTTGCTGTCGTGTTGTGTTGTGTGACTTGCTGTTGTGTTATGTTGTGTGACTTGCTGTCGTGTTGTGTGTGTGATTTGCTGTCGTGTTGTGTTGTGTGATTTGCTGTCGTGTTATGTTGTGTGATTTGCTGTTGTGTTATGTTGTGTGACTTGCTGTCGTGTTGTGTTGTGTGATTTGCTGTCGTGTTGTGTTGTGTGATTTGCTGTCGTGTTATGTTGTGTGATTTGCTGTCGTGTTGTGTGACTTGCTGTCGTGTTGTGTGATTTGCTGTTGTGTTGTGTGATTTGCTGTCGTGTTGTGTTGTGTGATTTGCTGTCGTGTTGTGTTGTGGGATTTGCTGTCGTGTTGTGTGATTTGCTGTCGTGTCGTGTTGTGTGATTTCCCGTCGTGTTGTGTGATTTTCTGTTGTGTTGTGTTGTGTGATTTGCTGTCGTGTTGTGTTGTGTGATTTGCTGTCGTGTTGTGTTGTGTGATTTGCTGTCGTGTTATGTTGTGTGACTTGCTGTCGTGTTGTGTTGTGTGATTTGCTGTCGTGTTGTGTTGTGTGATTTGCTGTCGTGTTATGTTGTGTGATTTGCTGTTGTGTTATGTTGTGTGACTTGCTGTTGTGTTGTGTGATTTGCTGTCGTGTTGTGTTGTGTGATTTGCTGTCGTGTTGTGTGATTTGCTGTTGTGTTGTGTGATTTGCTGTCGTGTTGTGTTGTGTGATTTGCTGTCGTGTTGTGTTGTGGGATTTGCTGTCGTGTTGTGTGATTTGCTGTCGTGTCGTGTTGTGTGATTTGCCGTCGTGTTGTGTGATTTTCTGTTGTGTTGTGTTGTGTGATTTGCTGTCGTGTTGTGTTGTGTGATTTGCTGTCGTGTTGTGTTGTGTGATTTGCTGTTGTGTTATGTTGTGTGACTTGCTGTCGTGTTGTGTTGTGTGATTTGCTGTCGTGTTGTGTTGTGTGATTTGCTCGTGTTATGTTGTGTGATTTGCTGTTGTGTTGTGTGATTAGCTGTCGTGTTGTGTTGTGTGATTTGCTGTCGTGTTATGTTGTGTGATTTGCTGTTATGTTGTGTTGTGTGATTTGCTGTTGTGTTGTGTGACTTGCTGTTGTGTTGTGTGATTTGCTGTTGTGTTGTGTGACTTGCTGTCGTGTTGTGTTGTGTGATTTGCTGTCGTATGATTTGCACATTTTCAAAGGTAGCCATTGTTGTAGTTATTTTAACTGTTTCTTCGTTACTTTAGCTAAACTTCGGTGCTCGCAGTTTAAAACACTTTAAAACCAAACTGTTGACCTTTGACCTTACCCCGTTAGCCGTGCTGACGGCCTGGTAGTAGATCGCATAACTCTTATGAGGCAGCAGAGGAGCGTTCCAGTAACCACTGTAGGTCCTGTTATCACCTGCAGAGACACACACACACAGACACACACACACACAGACACACACAGACACACACACACACACAGACACACACAGACACACACACACACAGACACACACACACACACACATGCAGACACACACAGACACACACACACACACACACACAGACACACACAGACACACACACACACACACAGACACACACACACACACACACACAGACACACACACAGACACACACACACACACACACACAGACACACACAGATACACACACACACACACACACACACACACACACACACACACACACACACACAGAGACAGGTTAACAAACTGCTAAACTATTAAACATATTAGCAGATATCAACAGTTTGTATCGTTAGAGATTAAGCATGACATAATATTTCAACTGATTGACATCACTAATGAATCCCTAATTGACTGTCTAACATACCAGTTGACAGACTAACTAACCAGCTAACTAGCTCCCTAACTAGCAGTGTGAGAGCGTGACTGACCGATGCAGAAGGGCGTGGGGGCTCGGAGCTCG
Source organism: Sander vitreus (assembly GCF_031162955.1). Classification (NCBI taxonomy): domain Eukaryota; kingdom Metazoa; phylum Chordata; class Actinopteri; order Perciformes; family Percidae; genus Sander; species Sander vitreus. The sequence goes on along the minus strand of NW_027595479.1, from coordinate 26,316 downwards.
CCCACTGGCAGCTCGGCGCTGAAGTAATACTGCGAGCTCAGCACGGAGGCGTTCTGGAAGTGGATGGGCACCGGGTAACAGCGAAGGATCTCTGCACTTCCTCTCCGCTGCCTGCGGGGGCGCTCCTCCTCCACCACCACCTGGTACTTACTGCACACACAGGTAGAGGGGGAGACAGACAGGGAGACAGACAGGGGGACATACAGGGGGACAGGGAGGGAGACAGGGAGACAGGGAGACAGACAGAGAGACAGGGAGACAGACAGAGAGACAGGGAGACAGGGAGGCAGGGAGGGAGGGAGGGAGGGAGACAGGGAGGGAGGCAGGGAGACAGGGAGGGAGGGAGACATGGAGACAGGGAGGCAGAGACAGGGAGGGAGAGAGACAGGGAGACAGACAGGGGGAAGGGAGACAGACAGAGAGACAGGGAGACAGGGAGGCAGACAGGGAGACAGGGAGACATGGAGACAGGGAGGCAGACAGGGAGGCAGACAGGGAGACAGACAGGGAGACAGGGAGACAGGGAGGGAGGCAGGGAGACAGGGAGGGAGACAGAGAGGGAAGAGAGACAGAGGGAGACAGGGAGGGAGGGAGGGAGACATGGAGACAGGGAGGCACACAGGGAGACAGACAGGGAGGGAGACAGACAGGGAGGGAGACAGACAGAGAGACAGGGAGACAGAGAGAGACAGACAGAGAGACAGAGAGACAGACAGAGAGACAGGGAGGCAGACAGAGAGAGACAGACAGAGAGACAGGGAGACAGACAGAGAGACAGGGAGAAGAGAGACAGACATAGAGACAGGGAGACAGAGAGAACACATCACTTTTAGCGTGACACAGTGACATCAGAGTTATTTAGCCAGATAACGTGACATCAGACACTTTTACACTTTTTTGGCTCTTTTTCTAACGTTTCGTTGCGACATTTTTCGGACTCAGTGTGCAAGGTTTCTGTTTGTGACGGATTTTTAGGATGACAAAAATGTGGTCCTGTGTGTGAGGGGCGACTTGTTGGAAATGATGGATGGATTTCTCTCCGTCCCACCCGAAACATTACAGCTCTGCTCTTCTCTCCATCTGTGGGTTCATTATTCAGCTCCACAGAAAGGTCATCTCCCTCTCTCCTCCATCACTCTCTCCCTCCTTTTATTAACTCTCCGTGACGCCGAGGCTGTAACTTTACAACAGGCTGACATTAAACTGATAACTCATCCGCCCTGGCTGTGCAGGTATTAAATCCTGGGTGGCTAAAGGACATGAAGACGGACAACTAACCAATGAAAAGTCTGCATTTCGTCTGTTTGTCAACTGATTAGAACTGAAAATTAAAGCTGCGTGTCGGGGGTACCGGTGGGACGCCCGTCTACACGGTCCAACATTTGCACCATAATCCAACAGTGTGTAGAGAAGGGGGGGGAGGGCCGATGCATGCAATGTATTGCATCCACTTCCTAATTCGCCACCTCGCCACCTCGCCACGCCGACACCGTTGGACGAAAGCGTGAAAGCTTTGCATCTTAGCTTTGCCAAGTTCTGTAGACTGGGCTGACCATGTTAGATCTCAACGGGATTAAGGTCTGTTACATTACGTCTGAAGATGGTCAAAACGTTAAAGGGCCAGAGTGTCTCCCGTCTGGCGTTGAGATCACGTCATCAACTCTCTGACACCACGCAGTTCAGATACGTGTTACAGCACGGTGGCCTTCACGCTTCAAGAAGACGGTCTCTTCCTCTTTTCAATCTCCTTTTTCTTTTTCTGGGTGAAGAAGAAGAAGACTCCTGTTCCTAAAATTTGGGTTTTGAATACGTGTTGGTCCTCCATGTTTCCTTCTTCAGGAAGCTACGATACCCGTTAGCAGCATTAGCAGCAGCTGGGAGTTCATCATGTGACAGAGACAACATGAAAGGTGGAGCAGTATGTCCTGTATGTCCTTTATACACACACACACACACACACACACACACACACACACACACACACATACATAGACACACACAGACACACACACATAGACACACACACACACACACACACATACACATACACACACACACACACACACACACACACACACACACACACACACACACACACACACACACACACACACACACACACACACATAGACACATACACACACACACACACACACACACACACACATACACACACACACACACACACACACACACACACACACACACACACACACACACACACACACACACACACACACACACACACACACACACACACACACACACACACACACACACACACACACATACAGACACATACACAGACACACACACACACACACACACACACACACACACACACAGACACACAGACACAGACACACACACACACAGACACACAGACACACACACACATAGACACACACACACACACATACATAGACACATAGACACACACACACAGAGACACACACACACACACAAACACACAGAGACACACACACACACACACACACACACTAAGGTGGAGCAGTATGTCCTGTATGTCTCTTACCAGCTGACATATTTCTAGATGCAGCATGAATATGGAGCGTGTGGTTCATGCTAACGCTAATGTAACATTCCAGCCAATAGGAATCCTCTGAACTGATGGTGGAGGTCAATGTTCATGAAAAAGGACAGTTTGAGAACGGGCAACACAGATTTAGAGAATGAACAACTAAACACGTTACACACTGGACCTTTAAGGACAATGCATATTATATTCCAAATGGCTGACTTCCTGTTGGGTTTAGGGTAGGGCTCCAAGAGGGTTTTTTGTGAGTCGGGTCATGATGCATGTGCATCCCACATGTCACCCGTCTAGGTCAGACGCCCTGCGGGGGCTACTGCTTTGAACTTCTGTAAGGGGCGCTATCGAGCCATTTCTTGCAACCAAAGACCCATCGCAAATGTAACATGTTTTCATCAAAAATGTGATTAACTGACTCCATAAAAACATCTGCAGACTCTCAAGCTCCACTGAAGCTCTACTGAAGCTCTACTCTGAAACGCTACTAAAGCTCTACTGAAGCTCTACTAAAGCTCTACTGAAACTCTACTGAAACACTACTAAAGCTCTACTGAAGCTCTACTGAAACTCTACTGGAGCTCCACTGAAGCTCTACTGGAGCTCCACTGAAGCTCCACTGAAAGCTCCACTGAAGCTCTACTGAAGCTCTACTCTGAAACACTACTAAAGCTCTACTGAAGCTCTACTAAAGCTCTACTGAAACTCTACTGAAACTCTACTGAAACACTACTGAAGCTCTACTGAAACACTACTGAAACACTACTAAAGCTCTACTGAAGCTCTACTGAAACTCTACTGAAACTCTACTGAAACACTAATGAAACACTACTAAAACTCTACTGAAGCTCTACTGAAGCTCTACTGAAGCTCTACTGAAGCTCTACTGAAACTCTACTGAAACACTACTGAAACACTACTGAAACACTACTAAAGCACTACTAAAGCTCTACTAAAGCTCTACTGAAACACTACTGAAACACTACTAAAGCTCTACTAAAGCTCTACTGAAAGCTCTACTGAAACTCTACTGAAACACTACTGAAACACTACTGAAACACTACTAAAGCTCTACTAAAGCTCTACTGAAACTCTACTGAAACACTACTAAAGCTCTACTGAAAGCTCTACTGAAACACTACTGAAACTCTACTGAAAGCTCTACTGAAAGCTCTACTGAAAGCTCTACTGAAACACTACTGAAAGCTCTACTGAAGCTCTACTGAAACACTACTAAAGCTCTCACTGAAGCTCTGCACTGAAAG
>NW_027595479.1:10000-15000 GCF_031162955.1 Sander vitreus | reverse complement strand
ACCAAACCCACCAGACTCCATGTAAATAATCAGGACTTTTAGCGTGTATAGAGCCAGCATATCTCCACATGTAAATGGGTGAATTAAGGGTTTATTTCAACCAAACCAGAGTGGTGATTGTTGGAACAGCGGAAAGATGAACCAAGACGGCTTTTGGTAGTTTTATTTAGTTTCTGTCCACTTTGAATGAAGTGTGTTTTACGATGATAAAAGTCCTGATTATTTACATGGAGTCTGGTGGGATTTTTCTACTGGGCGTGGTAGTTACGATGGGAGCAAAGTAGAAAGTAAGATGAGGAAGTAAAAGTTGTATTCATCTTCCATAACACACAAGTTAGTAACTTCCTGTCAGTGCCTTTGAGTTTGAACTTCCACGCTCTTATTTTGAAGGAGACTGACCTGAGATCTTGGTGGTGAACTGTGTGATGACCGGCGGGCCGAAGCCTTTTACGGTGGATGCTTTTATTGTGAAGGAGTAGGTGGAGCCGGGGTACAGGCCGGTGAACACGTGACTCGTCTCATTGGCCAGCTTGAACACTTTCCCGCTCTGATTGGACAGATCGAACTCGGTGTCGAAGGAGCTCAGGGCTTTGTAGGAAATCTGCGGAGAAGAACAGCGTTAATGTCGGGCTGCCACAGGGGATTATGGGTATTGGAGTCTACACCTGAAAACTGAAAACATAAAAAAACGTAGTGGGAATAACAGCGGAAAGCAGCCAAAATGTTGGATAATACATCATAAAAACAGACAAAGGATGGCGTGTGCTGTATGGCGTGCTGTGTGGGGTGCTGAAAGGCGTGCTGTGTGGCGTGCTGTGTGGCGTGCTGTGTGGCGTGCTGTGTGGCGTGCTGTGTGGCGTGCTGAAAGGCGTGCTGTGTGGCGTGCTGTGTGGCGTGCTGTGTGGCGTGCTGTAAGGGGGCGGGGCTTACCTCATACTGGCGGATGACGCCATACGTCTGCAGCGGCTCCCTCCAGCTCAGACTGATCTGCTGCTCGTAGCTGCTGCCCAGGACCGAATCCAACGGGACAGCTCCGGGAACTGACACACACACACACACACACACACACACACACACACACACACACACACACACACACACACACACAGACACACACACACACTGTTTAAAACTTTATTCGCTCACGTGCTTAATGACACAATGTGACAAAAATGTGTGTGTGTGTGTGTGTGTGTGTGTGTGTCTCTTTGTGTGTGTCTGTCTGTCTGTGTGTGTGTGTGTGTGTGTGTGTGTCTCTTTGTGTGTGTGTGTGTGTGTGTGTTGTTGCGTACCGTCCTCGTCCGTTAGCACTAGCAGCTCCTGGCTCTCCCTGCGTCCCTCAGGGTTACTCAGCACGAGTCTCAGGCTGACGTTGGTGAACGGCGGAAGGTTACGAACGGCGTGCTGCGGCAGCGTGCTCAGGCTGTCGTACACCACTTCCTCCTTCACCGGCTCCCTGCAGGACGCACGCCGTTAGTCAGCCGCCAAACCCCACCCGCCAAACCCCAGCCTCCAAACCCCACCCGTCAAACCCCACCCGCCAAACCCCACCCGCCAAACCCCAGCCGCCAAACCCCACCCGCCAAACCCCACCATCCAAACCCCAGCCCCCAAACCCCACCCCCCAAACCCCACCCCCCAAACCCCACCCGCCAAACCCCACCCGCCAAACCCCAGCCCCCAAACCCCACCATCCAAACCCCAGCCCCCAAACCCCAGCCGCCAAACCCCACCCGCCAAACCCCAGCCCCCAAAACCCCAGCCCCCCAAACCCCCACCATCCAAACCCCAGCCCCCCCAAACCCCAGCCGCCAAACCCCCACCTGCCAAACCCCCAGCCCCCCAAACCCCACCCCCCCAAACCCCACCTGCCAAACCCCACCCCCCAAACCCCCAGCCCCAGCCCCCATTAATCTATCCTGCTTCTGTTACAAATCTGCGGGAACCAATCACAAGCTGGCTTAAAGGCCTACAACGTCGAAATAACGAAGAGGTCCTCCGAGACTCTGACAGTGTAGGCACTGAAGAAGCAATGTGAATATAATAAAATAATTCTCTATTCATTATCATGGTATGGTGAGACTTTACCTGCTGGCGGCCCCCGCAGGCCTGTAGTGGTACTGCACCGTCAGGTTGTAACTATGGCAACGGGTCACGTTGTATCCGAACGGCTCCCAGCGGAGCGTCACCTGTTTGGACTGAATGTCGACGACCTCGAGACGCCGCGGGCCGTGCATTGGATCTGAGACACAAAAACATCAGGGTTACACATCTGGAGACACAGACCAATCAGAGTCACACATCTGGAGACACAGACTAATCAGAGTCACACATCTGGAGACACAGACCAATCACAGTCACACATCTGGAGACACAGACCAATCAGAGTCACACATCTGGAGACACAGACCAATCACAGTCACACATCTGGAGACACAGACTAATCAGAGTCACACATCTGGAGACACAGACCAATCAGAGTCACACATCTGGAGACACAGACCAATCAGAGTCACACATCTGGAGACACAGACCAATCAGAGTCACACATCTGGAGACACAGACCAATCAGAGTCACACATCTGGAGACACAGACCAATCACAGTCACACATCTGGAGACACAGACCAATCACAGTCACACATCTGGAGACACAGACCAATCACAGTCACACATCTGGAGACACAGACCAATCACAGTCACACATCTGGAGGCACAGACCAATCACAGTCACACATCTGGAGACACAGACCAATCACAGTCACACATCTGGAGACACAGACCAATCACAGTCACACATCTGGAGACACAGACCAATCACAGTCACACATCTGGAGACACAGACCAATCAGAGTCACACATCTGGAGACACAGACTAATCAGAGTCACACATCTGGAGACACAGACCAATCAGAGTCACACATCTGGAGACACAGACCAATCAGAGTCACACATCTGGAGACACAGACCAATCACAGTCACACATCTGGAGACACAGACCAATCACAGTCACACATCTGGAGACACAGACCAATCACAGTCACACATCTGGAGACACAGACCAATCACAGTCACACATCTGGAGACACAGACCAATCAGAGTCTATTTATCTGCAAAAAAACGACAACGTTGAAAAAGGCGACGAAAATGTTGAAAATGCCAAAAACTAATGGCTGACAAAGTGTTGCTGTACTCTCTCACCAGATGCTTCCAAACCAAAAACTGCCCAACAGGACATGTTCCAGAGGCGGGGGGGGGGAGGGGGGGGGGGGGGGGGGGGGGAATTTAGGAGAAATGAACAACATCTGAGGCCAAAATTATAGGTTTGGAGCCAACATGGCCACCGCCTCTTTCTGTTTCTTGCAGTGAAGTTAAGTGAGCAGAGACACAGCAAGAGAGATTAAAGGAAGCTGCTCACACACACACACACACACACACACACACACACACACACACACACACACACACACACACACACACACACACACACACACACACACACAGACACACACACACACACACACACACACACACACAGACACACTCTCTCTGGGTCTTTGTAGTGGCCAATCTAAGTGCTGTATTTCACGATGACAGACAGCGATCCACTCAGAGAGAGAATGATGGATGAGAGCAGGAGGAAGCAATTTCTCCTGACAAAACCTGAGTGTGTGTGTCTGTGTGTGTGTCTGTGTGTGTGTGTCTGTGTGTGTGTCTGTGTGTGTGTGTCTGTGTGTGTGTGTCTGTCTGTGTTTCATGTGTGTTTCTGCAGCCAGTGAACAATACCTTTCCTGTTCTTTGTCGACTTTCATCTGTCTGTGTGTGTGTGTGTGTGTGTGTGTGTGTGGTCGATTGTACGGAAAACTTCTCTCTGTCTTCCTGTTACTGAGCCACACACACACACACACACACACACACACACACACACACACTCAGCGTGACACAATAGAGGCACTTGTGAGTTTCTGCGCCGCGATTGTGCAATGAAAGAGAGACGCAGAGCTAAATGTTCAGTCTGCAGGGAACACACACACACACACACACACACACACACACACACACACACACACACACACACACACACACACACACACACACACACACACACACACACACACACACACACACACACACACACACAGACACACACACACATCGCTGCGGCAACAATGGGGGTTGGGGGTCAAGGGGAGAGGGAGGAGGGGGATTGAGGTGGATCCTATTACCCATAATCCCTGAGGGGAGAGTGAACGCTATCACATAAAATCCTGCCATTCCCCCTGAACGTTTATGTGTGTGTGTGTGTGTGTGTGTGTTTGTGTGCGTGTGTGTTGTCGCCATGGCTCCATCCCATAATTTTTTGGCCTGACATTTAAATCCGACACAGAGACGGAGCTGCTGATGTCTTCAGGTGTTTCTCCATCAAAACTCCAACCTTCAGGAACTACAACCAGGTCAACTTCCTGTTTGCTGCAAAGATTAATTAATGGATTAGTCTTCCGAATACTATTAAACAAATCTCCAAATATTCTGATAATCAGTTTGAGTCATCTTTCTATGTAAAAACAGGTAAACGTGTGATGTCAGCTTGTTAAATATGACGCAGAACTATATATGCAACCAACCATAGAAATAAAATGGATAGAAAGGCCATTGGACTGTTTCCCGTCATTTGATTGGTCCACAACAAAATGGTGATTGTTGTTGTCGTCATGGTGACAATACAGGTCAGTGAGGTCGTAAACTGTGTCGCAGTTTGTTTGTTTTTAAGTTTATTTGATTAGGACATTATGCACATTAATCAACATGTCCAGTGTTAGCCAGTCGGCTAGTTTTCAACTGTAGTCCTAATTACACAGCATGCATGTCTTTATGGGGGGAGGAAACACGGGGAGAACACGCCAACACGGGGAGAACACGCCAAGACGGGGAGAACACGCCAAGACGGGGAGAACACGCCAACACAGGGAGAACACGCCAAGACCGGGAGAACACGCCAA
>NW_027595478.1:97500-120000 GCF_031162955.1 Sander vitreus | reverse complement strand
CACGGCTTTCTACGTCAGTAGCCGAGACGAGGGGCCTAGGGGGCTAACCGTTAGCATGCTAGCTCGTTCTCAATGGCAGAACACTGCTACAACACACACTAGTTCACCATAATCTCCAAAAGAACTACTTCCATGTCCCTTTTCTGCAGGTATTCAACACAAAGGTGGAAGTGTGTCCTCGTTTAGAAGAAGTCTCCCAGCTGATCCTGCCTTGTTCTACTGAAGTTGGAGAAACAGCTAGCTAGCTCATGTAGTCCTTACCTAGCTACTGAGCGTGTAGTCCTTACCTAGCTACTGAGCACGTAGTCCTTACCTAGCTACTGAGCGTGTAGTCCTTACCTAGCTACTGAGCGTGTAGTCCTTACCTAGCTACTGAGCGTGTAGTCCTTACCTAGCTACTGAGCGTGTAGTCCTTACCTAGCTACTGAGCGTGTAATCCTTACCTAGCTACTGAGCGTGTAGTCCTTACCTAGCTACTGAGCGTGTAGTCCTTACCTAGCTACTGAGCGTGTAGTCCTTACCTAGCTACTGAGCGTGTAGTCCTTACCTAGCTAGCTCATGTAGTCCTTACCTAGCTACTGAGCATGTAGTCCTTACTAGCTGAGCTCATGTAGTCCCTACTAGCTACTGAGCATGTAGTCCTTACCTAGCTAGCTCATGTAGTCCTTACCCTAGCTACTGAGCATGTAGTCCTTACCTAGCTAGCTCATGTAGTCCTTACTCACAGCTACTGAGCCGTAGTCCCTACTCTAGCTAGTTCATGTAGTCCTTACCTAGCTACTGAGCGTGTAGTCCTTACCTAGCTACTGAGCATGTAGTCCTTACTCAGCTACTGAGCATGTAGTCCTCTACACTCAGCTACTGAGCTGCGGTAGTCCTTACCTAGCTACTGAGCCGTGTAGTCCTTACCTAGCTACTGAGCGTGTAGTCCTTACTCTAGCTACTGAGCCGTGTAGTCCTTACCTAGCTACTGAGCGTGTAGTCCTTACCTAGCTAGCTCATGTAGTCCTACTAGCTACTGAGCACGTAGTCCTTACGTTAAGCCCTTAAGGACATACTGCTCCACCTAGTGTGTGTGTGTGTGTGTGTGTGTGTGTGTGTGTGTCTGTGTGTGTGTGTGTGTGTGTCTGTGTGTGTGTGTGTGTGTCTGTGTGTGTGTCTGTGTGTGTGTGTGTGTGTGTGTGTGTGTGTGTGTGTGTGTGTGTGTGTGTGTGTGTGTGTGTGTGTGTGTGTGTGTGTGTCTGTCTGTGTGTGTGTCTGTGTGTGTCTGTCTGTCTGTCTGTCTGTCTGTCTGTGTGTGTGTGTGTGTGTGTGTGTGTGTGTGTGTGTGTGTGTGTGTGTGTGTGTGTGTGTGTGTCGTGTGTCTGTCTGTCTGTCTGTGTGTGTGTGTGTGTGTGTGTGTGTGTGTGTGTGTGCGTGTGTGTGTGTGTGTGTGTGTGTGTAGGCTACGAAAAAGGCAACGAAAAGGCGACAAAAAAAGATAAACAAACGCGATAAAAACAGTTTGTACCTATGTTACGGGACTTACAAAGACAGAAACATCAGACGGTTTCTGTCTCTCTTCAGGTGTCAGGAGGATGAACTCGTCCTCAACATTTGTTGTGTTCAGGTTTCAGAACGATGACGTCATTCGGAGAAAGGTTAGATACAAAACAGGATGTAAAAAAGAGACAAAAGGGTTGAAAACTTTGAAAATAAACGCTGAAAAAACGTCTGAAAAAGCGGCAAAAACATAGAAAAAAAACAGAAAAAAAGCACCAAAAATGTAGAAGAAAAGCGTCTTATTGCAACAAAAACGTTGAAGAAATATAACTTTTTTGTCTTGAAAGATAGTTGATATAGTAGCTGTAAATGGAGCGTTACCCCCGGACCTCCTGCTAGATTGGGTCGGCAGTGAGCTGAATAACACATCTGCGTCGTCGGTGTGACAGACGGATGAGCTGAGACTCCGTCACTCTGACTGATGGCTTTTTGCTGCGTTCAGGCTCCAGAGTCCACACGGGACATTAATCACTGCCGCTGTTAGTCAGTCAGCGTCCACTAAAAGTTGTGTTGTTGCTGCTGACAGACTCAGATTATTATTCTAAGTGTCTGACAACATTATGAAAGGATCCCTACAGAGATAGACCTTTTAGTTAAAGAGGAAGATCCTTTTAGTTTAACATGAAACAGCCCCGAAATCACCATCACCAAACTACACCAGACTCCATGTAAATAATCAGGACTTTAAGCTTTAAGCGTGTATGGCGTGTGTTTTCACACACACACACACACACACACACACACACACACACACACACACACACAGCCGTCTTGGTTCATCTTTCCACTGTTCCAACAATCACCACTCTGGTTTGGTTGAAATAAACCCTTAATTCACGCGGAGATATGCTGGCTCTATACAAGCTAAAAGTCCTGATTATTTACATGGAGTCTGGTGGAGATATGCTGGCTCTATACACGCTAAAAGTCCTGATTATTTACATGGAGTCTGGTGGAAATATGCTGGCTCTATACACGCTAAAAGTCCTGATTATTTACATGGAGTCTGGTGGAAATATGCTGGCTCTATACAAGCTAAAAGTCCTGATTATTTACATGGAGTCTGGTGGAGATATGCTGGCTCTATACACGCTAAAAGTCCTGATTATTTACATGGAGTCTGGTGTAGTTTGGTGATGGTGATTTCGGGGCTGTTTCATGTTAAACTAAAAGGATCTTCCTCTTTAACTAAAAGGTCTATCTCTGTAGGGATCCTTTCATAATGTTGTCAGACACTTAGAATAATAATCTGAGTCTGTCAGCAGCAACAACAACATTCATACCTGGAAGCTGACCAGTACTACCACAGTCTGATCTGCTGGCCACTGAGCAGCTCCACTGGAGCTACTACAGTAGTACAGTACAGTTGAGGTTATACTTCAAGTCTTTTTAAACCCTAGTATCTATACTTCTACTTGAGAAAAACCTAAAGATGAGAAGGTACCTGGTCACCTTTCAGGGGCTCTGGAAGATTCTGTACTTTACAGTAATGTTAAAAAAATGTGTTTACGTATTGAAAATAGATGTAGTTTTCAGTTTATGAAGGAAGTAGTGAGGAAGAGGCTCTGCTATCTGATTGGATACTTTGAAAGCGTTTTCCCAGCATGCCTTGCAGTCCTACCTGAGCAGGATGAGTTTCACCTTGGCGGCGGCGCTCTTGATGATGGCCGAGGCGTTCTGGTGGCTCCGCCCGTAAAGGACCTGGCTGTTGATCTGAAGAACAGAAACACACAAACGTCACGTTAACGTGTCTGCTCCATGGGATCAGTAGGTATTGATTTTCATCTGTTTTTAGGAGACTGAAGTCACACATTTCTTCTAGAAGAAAAGTCAAATAATACTTAAACAACTTATATATATATATATATATATATATATATATATATATATATATATATATATATATATATATATATAGCATTCTCATGATTCTTACGAAAATGTATGCACACCCACTCGTGTGATATCCTGCAAGACTAGCCGACAGTATCTCGCACACACACACAGTGTGTCTGTGTATACAGACACACACACACACACACACACATATATATATATATATATACAGACACACACACACGCTGAAGAAAAGCTACACAATCAGGTCAAGGACAGTGCTGCTTGTTCAACCCACACAGAGACAGACACACACACACACACACACACACACACACAGGCAGACACACACAGACACACACAGTGTGTGTCTGAAGAAAAGCTACACAATCAGGTCAAGGACAGTGCTGCTTGTTCAACCCACACAGAGACAGACACACACACACACACACACACACACTTAATTGAGACAGCCATTAATTGAAAGGTCATTGAGCTGCGAGGGCGTAAAACTACAGCACGCCAAGAGCCACCAGCACCTCTAAATGTTAAATCAATAACTCATCTACACACACACACACACACACACACACACACACACACACAGGCAGACACACACTAATGCTTGATAGAAAACAAGTCAGTTACACGATCAAAATGTGTGCTCTTTAGATTATGTGGATTTTGCACTAATGTGTCTTTCATCTATGCAAAAGGCTGTGTGTGTGTGTGTGTGTGTGTGTGTGTGTGTGTGTGTGTGTGTGTGTGTGTGTGTGTGTGTGTGTATCACAGTGTGTAAATGTCCAGGCTTTCCTTGGCTCGAACATCAATTTTTCATAGCGCCTCTGACATAATGAGGGGCCAGCGAAGGAGAGAGAGAGAGAATCTCAGAGTTTCTCTGTTTAATATTTATGGGAATAAAACGGAAACCCGCTCACACACACACACACACACACACACACACACACACACACACACACAAAATGCAAAATGTGATTACACACAGACGCTGTTTTGCTTCCCGGGTGTGTGTGTTAATATTCGGAGGGGATGGCACCTGGTCAAGAACAGGCTTTCAGCATCTCAAGCATCTTAATGAAAGCATGTTTGGCTCCTAAAACACAGAGCTTTCAAGAGGGGGAGCAGAGTTCATGTCCTGAAGAAGTTAAGGAGAAAACACAAGACTTTCACCAGGAAACAGGTGTTCATGTACTGAAGAAGTTAAGGAGAAAACACAAGACTTTCACCAGGAAACAGGTGTTCATGTCCTGAAGAAGTTAAGGAGAAAACACAAGACTTTCACCCAGGAAACAGGTGTTCATGTCCTGAAGAAGTTAAGGAGAAAACACAAGACTTTCACCCAGGAAACAGGTGTTCATGTCCTGAAGAAGTTAAGGAGAAAACACAAGACTTTCATCAGGAAACAGGTGTTCATGTCCTGAAACGCCTGGTGCAGGTGCGTTTAGGGCGTTTACGAATCCACTTGTGTGTGTGTGTGTGTGTGTGTGTGTGTGTGTTCTTGTTTAACTATACTCGTGGGGTCCAGAAACCGGGAGTCCAGTATACTTGTGAGGTCCCAACAGCTTTGTGGGGCCCAAAATGCTGGACCCCCCCAAGGTTAAAGGTCTGTTTGAGGGTTAAGACCTGGTTTTAGGATTAGGGTTAGAATGAGGTTCTGGTTAGGGTGAGGGTAAGGGTTAAGGTTAGGCATTTAGTGGTGATGGTTAAGGTTAGGGTAAGGGGCTAGGGAATGCATTATGTCAATGACGGGTCCCCACAAAGGTAGTGAAACGCACTGTGTGTGGTTGTGTGTGTGTCTCCCTCTCTCCGTGCGCATAAGCGCGTGTCTCGCTGTGACAAATCACCACATTTTTAAGATCGGTTTAAAACTATTTAAGACCTAGAACACTTACAATTTTAGACTTTTTAAGACCCAGCAGAAACCCTGTTCCCTTTTCTGGCGTTGTCCTGATAAAAAGGATTTATGTTCTCACCTCCAGGAGCTCGTCTCCGACCCGGATGCGTCCATCTCGAGCGGCCGGTCCCGCCGGATGAAGTCCCACCACGAAGATGCTGAGGCGGGAGCGGTCCCTGTTCCCCGCCAGGCTGAGACCCAAACCCTGGCGCTCCTTCTCCAGCTCCACGCACAGCAGCTCGCCCTGCAGCTCACCATAACGCTCACACCACCGCTCTGCAAGTAAAACACAAGGGCAGATACTTTTAAGGCCGTTACACACCAACCAGACGGCCGACCATCGGCAGTAAAGCCAGTCGGACTGATCAGTCTCCCCGAGTTGGTCCAAAACGTTCCTCAGAACACAGAAGAGACGACACGTAATACGTCTCCATAACAGCAGGCGGCGCTAATCTGTATTGTCGCCCAAAAATGAAAACTGGCAGCTGATTGGACGAACGCGTCACGTGGGTCTGGCTGCTGCTTCCGTATTTTGGATATTTCAAGGGGGTAAGCCTCTCCACAACGCATAGCTCCTATGGCGCCATTCTGATGCTACCAAGCCTTCAGCTCCCGTTAGCATCCCGTTAGCATCCCATTGACTTCCATTCATTCTGACGTCACTTTGACAGAGAATACCTTTACATCTGACGCGTTTAAAGACTCTATTTGTCCGTTGTTTATTTCTAAAGAAACACGACAATGTATAAAAGGCTCCATTACCTTGTAGCTCACGTTATGGCTCCGTAGCAGACGTTTTTATAACAATAGGCTAACGATTGGGTCATAACCACGAGACTTCCTGTCTCATAGTAGAGGAGTTACCGTATAGTACAGGAGAAGCTCTCAGGCAGTTTGGACTTCCATCAGCTGTTTAAGTGTAATGACTAATGTTAACTATCATTTTAGTGATCAATAATGAGCCTGTGTCTATGTTATCTCCTTACATATACCTACGCTCTCCGTCTCTGCTAGATTGGGAATGATTGAGATTTCTCTTGGCACAGCTACCAGAAGACTTCCAACTTTCAGACAGGTTGCTCACGTCACATCTACGTCTTCAAGCTCAGTTGGAGGCTGCTCAGTAACGCTCAGCCATCACCGGGAAAGAGCTTCTAATGTCCTTCACTGGTCTCCGTCCAGAGACACGGGGTCTGCTGGTCCTTCTTATATACTGTCTATGGGATTGAAGAGAGAAACAGGCCGTGCAGTTGCTGAATCTGTCTTCATTTCAGATCAGCAAAGGTCAGTGTAGAAGATTTTCGTCAGATTTTGAGAGACTCTAGTCACACTCATCCCACTCGCTGTTTTCGGGTGAGTCCCGACTGTCCTGTCTCTGACTGAGCATGTCAGGTCGGCCCAAATGAAGGCCGACAGCTCCTCCAACGGACGACGGCATGAACACAACGAACAGACTCGAGTCACCGACCTCGCCAGACAGTCCAACGGCCGATTATCGGCTCGGTGTGTAGCTGCTTTTAGAGTCACTTTATCATCCCAAAACACACTTCATTCACAGGCGACGGAAACAAAGGGAAGAGGAGCACAGAGAAGAGTGAGACGTTAGATTCAAACTTGTAAAATATCCCACAGATCTTCTAAATATGTGCACAAATATGATGTAAATATCAAAAGTGTGCATAAATCTTCTTTGGTTTAAAGGGTAACTATGTTTTTTTTTTCAACCTGGACCCTATTGTCCCATGATTTTGTGTCTAAGTGACTGATGGTAACAACAATCTTTGACATTAGTCCAGTATTAAGCTGCAATGTAACGTTATGGGGGAATTGCGCATTGTCAATTTACGTCCACTAAAAGTTCTGTTGTTGTTGCTGACGGACTCAGATTATTATTCTAAGTGTCTGACAACATTATGAAAGGATCCCTACAGAGACAGACCTTTTAGTTAAAGAGTAAGATCCTTTTAGTTTAACATGAAACAGCCCCGAAATCACCATCATCAAACTACACCAGACTCCATGTAAATAATCAGGACTTTTATCATCGTAAAACACACTTCATTCAAAGTGGACAGAAACCAAAATAAAACTATGAAAAGCCGTCTTTGTTCATCTTTCCACTGTTCCAACAATCACCACTCTGGTTTGGTTGAAATAAACCCTTAATTCACCCATTTACATGAGGAGATATGCTGGCTCTATACACGCTAAAAGTCCTGATTATTTACATGGAGTCTGGTGGAGATATGCTGGCTCTATACACGCTAAAAGTCCTGATTATTTACATGGAGTCTGGTGGGCTTAGCGATCAAAGCTGTTTCTGGTTAAACAAAAAGGATCTTACTCTTTAACTAAAAGGTCTATCTCTGTAGGGATCTTACTCTAGGAAGCACACACACACACACACATATATATATATACATATATATATATATATATATATATATATATATATATATATATATATATATATATATGTGTATATAGATAAAGATTGTATAGAGTATAGAATCATCAAACATCTTTCTCTGATTCTGATTATTACGCTATAATCCAAATAATACTTTTTAAATAGATTTCACACGCTCACTCGTCACAGTTTTAGCATTTCATTTGGCACCGCTGGCTCCATCAACATCATGTAAACATCATGTTAACATTGATATGATAAAAGATTTTTTCAGTGAGAGGCAGAGGAGAGAAGAGGAGGAAGAGGAGGAAGAGGAGATGTCCTTCGTGGAGAGAGGATGAAGATACAGAGAGAGATAATGATGACAAATGAGAAGCGAGCGATGGAGCGACGTGATGGAGGAGAACGGCTGAGTGAAATTGATGGAGAGACACACACACACACCTGATACACACACACACACACACACCTGATACACATGCACACACACACACACCTGATACAAACACACACACACACACACACACCTGATATACATGCACGCACACACACACCTGATACACAAACACACACACACACACACACACACCTGATACAAACACACGCACAAACACACACACACACACCTGATACACACGCACACACACCTGATACAAACACACACACACCTGATACACACGCACAAACACACACACACCTGATACACACGCACAAACACACACACACCTGATAAACACGCACAAACACACACACACACCTGATACACAAACACACACACACACACACACACACCTGATACACACGACACTGATACACAGCACACACACACTGCATGCACACTGCACATACACACACACACACACACACCTAGATACACACTACACACACACACACACAGACACTGATACATACGTATATACATATATATATACACACTGACACACACATACACACAGAAACATATATATACACACACACACAAACAGACACACACACACGCGCACACAGACACACACACAGAAACATATATATATATCTCTCTGTTGACATTTCTACAAACAGAATCTGTTTATTCCAGCTCAGACGTTGTGTTACTTTCACATATTTCTATCTTTGGAGACTTTCTATTTTTGATCCAGCAGCATGGAGATGTTATAAACGTGTGTGTGTGTGTGTGTGTGTGTGTGTGTCTGCTGTAGATGTTTGACTCCTTTATCTTCTGTTGGGTATAATCTACAGCAATGCATCATGGTCTATAAGACCATCATATATACGTCAAAGTCTTGGATACCATAGCCTAGAAGTCTAGACGCCCCAGCAGCAGCATGTAATCTGCAGCCAGGGTCGTCTAGCAACTCTCCGTAGGCTCGCGAGCTGGAAAAATCAAACTCCGGTCGGGCCAATCACATCGTGTATAGAGTCGGTGGGCGGGGCTTATAGCTGCTGCTGCTGCTGGCGAACAGCGGTCTTTGGAATCAGCCCAGGCGGACCCAGAGCATGCTGGGAAACGCCGGCCTCAGCTGATCTAACAGCTGATTGGTTCAGCATTGACTCAACATGATGATGTTTTATATAGGAATATAGGAATATGAACAGCTATTTGTCTGATTTAAAGGCTTATTCTGTAAAGAACACACGTTGCGTGGCTGATCGTTACGTTTAGAAGTCAGAGAGATTACAGCTGATCAGATTACAGATCATCTACAGTCTGTTTATTAACATCAGCAACAGATCACATGTAGAGCATGTCGACAGCTACTCTGTCATAATTAAAACAACTGAGACTGTGTACGAGCTGATATATGGGTCTGATAACATTTGATTAAATCAGAATCAGACCTAACAGGATGTGAGTGTTCCTGTCACTTCCTGTTCAGCCTGAAGGCTGCTGGAAACTGTCTGACTGCTGCCGCCTGCTCTCGTCCACTGTACAGGCGAGGAGCAGTTCGTCTCCAACCAGCCTGGTGGTGAGTTCCCAGAGCCAACATCTTGATGTGGGTCTGGCTAGTCAGGCTATTGGATATCAAGCTGGTGGAAGGAATGAGAGAGGGAGGAGGCTGTGCTCGCACGCTCCAACAAGTCCGCCACCGCTGGAAAACCTTGGAAAGCGTCCTGTTTTTAAACAGCTGCATGTAAACGGGAATATTAGCACTTTCATTAGCCGTGTAAACAGCTCAGAGGAATGTCGTCTTTTTCAGAATAAAAGGACAAAACACAGAATATTATGTGCATGTAAACAACGTTACTCATGAGACTGCGTTGAATAAAGGCAAATATTTGCTAAAAAGATTCTCAAAAGATGATTAATGACGACTGTGTTTCCAACTATGGAGGCAGCTCGGGACACAAACACTCGGGACGGTCAACAGTCCAAATGATTTTAACAACGTGGCCGGGGAAAGAGACAGACAGCTGCTGCTTTAATATTTACTGCTGGGATTACAGCGCTCACACACACACACACACACACGCTCGCTCACACACACACACACACACACACACACACACACACACACACACACACACACACACACGCGCGCTCACACACACACACACACACACACACACACACACACACACACACGCACACACACACATGCTCGCTCACACACACACACACGCTCGCTCACACACACACACACACACACACACACACACACACACGCTCGCTCACACACACACACACACACACACATGCTCGCTCACACACGCCGCCACACACACACACTCGCTCGCCACACACTCGCCACACACACGCTCGCCACACACACACACACACACTCGCTCACACACACACTCGCCACACACACGCACTCGCTCACACACACACATGCTCGCTCACACACACACACACACACACACACGCTCGCTCACACACACACACACACACACACACGCTCGCTCACACACACACACACACACACACACACACACACACACACACGCTCGCTCACACACACACACACGCACGCTCGCTCACACACACACACACACACGCTCGCTCACACACACACACACACACTACGCTCACACACACGCACGCCGCTCGCCACACACACACACGCCCGCTCACCCACACACACACACGCTCGCTCACACACACACACACGCTCGCTCACACACACACACACGCTCGCTCACACACACACATGCTCGCTCACACACACACACGCACTCGCTCACACACACGCTCGCTCGCTCACACACACACACGCACTCGCTCATCACACGCTCACACACACGCTGCTCACACACACACGCCGCTCGCTCGCTCACACACACACACACCGCACTCGCTCACACACACACACACACACACACACGCTCGCTCACACACACACACACACGCTCGCTCACACACACACACACGCTCGCTCGCTCACACACACACACACTCACACACTCGCTCACACACACACACACACCAAACTACTGCACAGATTCTGACATTTTAAAGTAGATCAACCATAGAGTCTCAGAGGGATTTAGTTTTTATTTACGGAAGTTCAGGATTCAATCCCCCACACACACACACACACACACACACACACACACACACACACACACACACACACACACAGTCTGAGGGTGTTTGTGCTGATAATGTAACTGGCAGTAATAGTAATGTGCCCTGGAGGGTGAAATAGGACAGAGTCATGCATGTGCGAGTATGTGCAAGTATGTGTGTCTGTGTGTGTGTGTGCGTATGTCTGTCTGTGTGTGTGTGTGTGTGTGTGTGTGTGTGTGTGTGTGTGTGTGTGTGTGTGTGTGGAGCATGGATGTCATCAAGATATCTTGCATAGTAAACAAGTGACTATAATGTCTGTAAGTTAAGCTACAGCAGCATTTTGTCAGAGAGACTGAGGGGAATCGACACAGAGCTGAAGTTATTTTAAACCCCTCTAAGATTTGGGGCTTTGGAGGAAACATTGGAGGCTGGAGCTGTTCCAGATATCTCAGACACAGAGATATATAAGAGAGAAATATTCCTCAGCCTCTCTGAGGGACAGCAAAGAGAGAAGATGTATTAAAAGCTAAATAAAGCCTTGCTCTACCTCTGAGTGATGGTGATCGCTTGGTTCACCTTCAGGATTGGTTTAGAGCTCTACTGCAGCTGGCTCTGATTGGACGATTTGATTTGTGCATTTTTTGGGGGGGGTTTTCTGTAGATAACAGACCAATGAACGGGTTCGTACGACATCGTTCAAGTTATGCACACCAATTCATATGATATCCTATGAAATTAGGCTCTTTCTACAGACAAAAAACACACACACACAGAGAAACACACACACACAAACAGAGAAACATACACACATACACACACACACACACAGACAGAGAAACACACACACACACACACACAGAGAAACACACACAGAGAAACACACACACAGAGAAACACACACACAGAGAAACACACACACACAGAGACACACACACAGAGAAACACACACACACACACAGAGAAACATACACACATACACACACACAGAGAAACACACAAACACAGAAACACACACACACACACACACACACAAACAGAGAGAAACTAACACAAGCTGGGTTGTAGGATATCCTACGAAATTATGGCGACCGCCGGCCGGGCACATGACAGTTTCTCGGTCCTATCTTACACCCGGCGCAGCGCAAAGCCCGACGCAAGCGTCTTCGCTAGTTTAAGACCGTCCAGCGTCCACGTCGTTTAAATAACAGATACTCCTGCACCCATCTGTGGCCCATGGGCGTGCTGGTCTTACAGGGAGGTGTGTTCAGGTGCATTCTGGGCGTGCTGGTCTTACAGGGAGGTGTGTTCAGGTGCATTCTGGGCGTGCTGGTCTTACAGGGAGGTGTGTTCAGGTGCATTCTGGGCGTGCTGGTCTTACAGGGAGGTGTGTTCAGGTGCATTCTGGGCGTGCTGGTCTTACATGGAGGTGTGTTCAGGTGCATTCTGGGCGTGCTGGTCTTACAGGGAGGTGTGTTCAGGTGCATTCTGGGCGTGCTGGTCTTACAGGGAGGTGTGTTCAGGTGCATTCTGGGTGTGCTGGTCTTATAGGGAGGTGTGTCCAGGTGCATTCTGGGCGTGCTGGTCTTACAGGGAGGTGTGTTCAGGTGCATTCTGGGCGTGCTGGTCTTATAGGGAGGTGTGTTCAGGTGCATTCTGGGCGTGCTGGTCTTACAGGGAGGTGTGTTCAGGTGCATTCTGGGCGTGCTGGTCTTATAGGGAGGTGTGTTCAGGTGCATTCTGGGCGTGCTGGTCTTACAGGGAGGTGTGTTCAGGTGCATTCTGGGCGTGCTGGTCTTACATGGGAGGTGTGTTCAGGTGCATTCTGGGCGTGCTGGTCTTACAGGGAGGTGTGTTCAGGTGCATTCTGGGCGTGCTGGTCTTACAGGGAGGTGTGTTCAGGTGCATTCTGGGCGTGCTGGTCTTACAGGGAGGTGTGTTCAGGTGCATTCTGGGCGTATTGCTATCTTGAGGCAGTGGGAAGTGATGGCACCATTGACCAACAAAAACCTGGTCTAAAGTCAATAACGCAGCATTTCATTGTTATTTTAACAGAGCATTAGTAAAATGCTCCTAGGCTCGTGCACAGCACGTGCACACTATGCTTGTTACACACACACACAGGGACGCACAGCAGCACACACACACACATGCAGAAGATTACTAATACAAATATTACGGTGCAGATCCTCCATCATAACAGCAATGCTCCAAGGTCCAAACGCGCCTGGCTTTTAAAGGGAATGGGAGATGATCTCTGATTGGTTGATTGCATGTTACGCCCAGAACACACCTCTGATTAATGAAGACACTTAGGCCCCATTTACTGAAAACGACAAAATATTTTATCAGATGTGCCTTTCGTTTAGACGGCGAAGGCGTTTTTGGGGCTTAAAAGCACAAAAAAGTGAAACCACCGTCCAGAGTGGAAATCTTAAAAACGCTCCACCGTCGCGTTCCCGTAAAACGCAAAAGTCTGAAGACAGCGGTGTGGAGAGAGACGAGAAAAAGGCGTCCAGGTAGTCTGTTGTTACGGAGTAGGCTACAGACATTATAGGCTCCTGTTCTCAATATTTAAATGATTATAAAGGTTATAGATCGATGACCATATGTAGGCTGGAGCCAGAGTAGACGACAACGTTGTGGATGAAGAGAAAGAGAGAGAGGAAGTGGCAGCGACTAGCGACCAGCGGGCAGAGGAGGGTCTGCTTCAGCCTCCTCTGCCCGCTGCCTCTCGCTCTCAAGCAGCAGCTGAAGGGCTGAAGGCTCAGGATATATGTGGTGCTCCCGTGGGTGCCGTGCTGGGGCTCATCACGGTCGACTGTGCCGGTCATCGTCAGACAAACGTGCAACTCCACCTCCTCGTCTTAACGCGGAATAAAAAGTGAGAAAACCTGTCACTAATAAGGGCTGGCGAGCATTTTTCATGTATATTACTCACACAGTCAGGAACATTTTAAAGCTACTTAACCTAAATGTATTGACTTCCACTGTTGTCTTAAAGTTGTGCGAGAGTGTCGTGGTGTCAGCATGAGACTGTCTTGTGCCAGGGTGAATCTCTGTATTGATACTAAACAGAAATAATATCAATACAGCAATTCACCCTGGCACAAGACAGTCTCATGCAACGCCACTTTTGCGTTTTTCTCTTCAGATCGTTTCCGGCGCACGGACCCTTTTGTCTGCCGTCAAACTAGCAAAAGTGGATTCGTACACGCCCTAAACGCACCTGCACCAGGCGTTTCAGGACATGAACATCTGTTTCCTGGGTGAAAGTCTTGTGTTTTCTCCTTAACTTCTTCAGGACATGAACACCTGTTTCCTGGGTGAAAGTCTTGTGTTTTCTCCTTAACTTCTTCAGGACATGAACACCTGTTTCCTGGTGAAAGTCTTGTGTTTTCTCCTTAACTTCTTCAGGACATGATCACCTGTTTCCTGGAGAAAGTCTTGTGTTTTCTCCTTAACTTCTTCAGGACATGAACACCTGTTTCCTGGTGAAAGTCTTGTGTTTTCTCCTTAACTTCTTCAGGACATGAACACCTGTTTCCTGGTGAAAGTCTTGTGTTTTCTCCTTAACTTCTTCAGGACATGAACACCTGTTTCCTGGTGAAAGTCTTGTGTTTTCTCCTTAACTTCTTCAGGACATGATCACCTGTTTCCTGATGAAAGTCTTGTGTTTTCTCCTTAACTTCTTCAGGACATGAACACCTGTTTCCTGGTGAAAGTCTTGTGTTTTCTCCTTAACTTCTTCAGGACATGAACACCTGTTTCCTGGTGAAAGTCTTGTGTTTTCTCCTTAACTTCTTCAGGACATGAACACCTGTTTCCTGGTGAAAGTCTTGTGTTTTAGGAGCCAAACATCCCCCCTAACCTCCTCCCTATGAGGATCTTCTTGCTCTTATACAGCAGCAGTCAATGTGCTGCTGACGGTAACAAATACGTGGAATACATAGCAACTACAGAGCTGCACTTTTCACAGAAATGTGTATGAATGCATCATGAGAACAGGCTGTACTAGTCTCTGCTCTGAAACAACGTTTGTGAGGAAAGGTTGAACTGTTTGTCCTCTGTCTGTCCGGTGCCAAGAAAGAAAGAAAGGTTTTTTAAAAAAAGGAGTGGATAGAGAGCTGAACAGAGCAGACTGTGTTATTCTCCGTCAGTGCTGCAGTAAGTCGTGGTGGAGGTCACTGCAATGCAACAGTAGCTCAGCCTGCTGCTGCAATTACACACACACACACACACAGAGGCGCACACACACACACACACACAGAGACACACACACACATATATAGAGACACAGAGACAGACACACACATACACACACACACAAACACAGAGAGAAACACAGACAGAGACACGTACGCGCACACGCGCACACACACACACACACCATACACACACACACACACACACACACACACACACACACCATGCACTCTCTCTCTCTCAGAGGACGTGTCATTAATCTACATCCTACACTGCCTCGAATGGTCCAGTTAGCACCAACAGACTGAATGCAGCAGAGTTTCTCTGCAGAGAAACAGAAAGAGGACCAGTCATGTGATCAACAGTCTTTGAAACTGGTCCAGTGTTGAGCGAGAACGCGGGCTGTAATGTAACGTTAACGGACACATGTTCAGCGTCAATCAGCGTCCACTAAAAGTTCTGTTGTTGCTGCTGACAGACTCAGATTATTATTCTAAGTGTCTGACAACATTATGAAAGGATCCCTACAGAGATAGACCTTTTAGTTAAAGAGGAAGATCCTTTTAGTTTAACATGTAACAGCCCCGAAATCACCATCACCAAACTCCACCAGACTCCATGTAAATAATCAGGACTTTTATCATCGTAGAACACACTTCATTCAAAGTGGACAGAAACTAAATAAAACTATCAAAAGCCGTCTTAGTTCATCTTTCCACTGTTCCAACAATCACCACTCTGGTTTGGTTGAAATAAACCCTTAATTCACCCATTTACATGTGGAGATATGCTGGCTCTATACACGCTGAAAGTCCTGATTATTTACATGGAGTCTGGTGGAGATATGCTGGCTCTATACACGCTAAAAGTCCTGATTATTTACATGGAGTCTGGTGGAGATATGCTGGCTCTATACACGCTAAAAGTCCTGATTATTTACATGGAGTCTGGTGGAGATATGCTGGCTCTATACACGCTAAAAGTCCTGATTATTTACATGGAGTCTGGTGGAGATATGCTGGCGTGTCGGCTGGGTAGGGCATGGCGTGTGAGAGTCGCGTGAGCGTGTCGTGCTGCGTGGCGTGGCGTCTGTCGGCTGAGAGTGTGCGTGGCGTGTCGGCTGCGTAGCGTGGGCGTGTCAGGTGGGTGGCGTGAGCGTGTCGGATGTGTGGCGTGAGCGTGTCGGCTGCGTGAGCGTGTCGGCTGCGTGGCGTGAGCGTGTCAGGTGGGTGGCGTGTCGGCTGCGTTGCGTGAGCGTGTCAGGTGGATGGCGTGTCGGCTGGGTGGAGTGAGCGTGTCAGCTGCGTGGCGTGAGCGTGTCGGCTGGGTGGCGTAAACGTGTCGTCTGCGTGGCGTGAGCGTGTCGTCTGCGTGGCGTGAGCGTGTCGGCTGGGTGGCGTAAACGTGTCGTCTGCGTGGCGTGAGCGTGTCGGCTAGGTGGCGTGAGCGTGTCGGCTGCGTGTCATGAGCCTGTTGGCTGCGTGGCGTGAGCGTTTCAGCTGTGTGGCGTGAGCGTTTGAGGTGGGTGGCGTGAGCGTGTCGGATGTGTGGCGTGAGCGTGTCGGCTGCGTGGCGTGGCGTGTCGTGCTGTGGCGTGGCGTGAGCGTGTCAGCTGCGTGGCGTGAGCGTGTCGGCTGGGTGGCGTAAACGTGTCGTCTGCGTAGCGTGAGCGTGTCGTCTGCGTGGCGTGAGTGTGTCGGCTGGGTGGCGTAAACGTGTCGTCTGCGTGGCGTGTCGGCTGGGTGGCGTGAGCGTGTCGGCTGCGTGGCATGAGCGTATCGGCTGCGTGGCGTGAGCGTGTCGGTTGGGTGGCGTGAGCGTGTCAGCTGCGTGGCGTGAGCGTGTCGGCTGCGTGGCGTGTCGTCTGCGTGGCGTGAGCGTGTCGGCTGGGTGGTGTGAGCGTGTCGTCTGCGTGGCGTGTCGTCTGCGTGGCGTGAGCGTGTCAGCTGGGTGGCGTGAGCGTGTCAGCTGTGTGGCGTAAACGTGTTGCGTGGCCTGTCGTCTGCGTGGCGTGTCGTCTGCGTGGGCGTGGGCGTGTGCGTCTGCGTGGCGTGGCGTGTCGGCTGCGTGGCGTGGCGTGTCGAGCTGCGTGGCGTGAGCGTGTCGTGCTGCGTGGCGTGTCGGCTGCGTGGCGTGAGCGTGTCAGCTGCGTGGCGTGAGCGTGTCGTGTGCGTGGCGTGTCGGCTGGGTGGCGTGAGCGTGTCGTCTGCGTGGCGTGTCGTCTGCGTGGCGTGAGCGTGTCAGCTGGGTGGCGTGAGCGTGTCAGCTGTGTGGCGTAAACGTGTTGCGTGGCCTGTCGTCTGCGTGGCGTGGGCGTGTCGTCTGCGTGGCATGAGCGTGTCAGCTGGGTGGTGTGAGCGTGTCGTCTGCGTGGCGTGTCGGCTGGGTGGCGTAAACGTGTCGTCTGCGTGGCATGTCGTCTGCGTGGCATGAGCGTGTCAGCTGGGTGGTGTGAGCGTGTCGTCTGCGTGGCGTGTCGGCTGGGTGGCGTAAACGTGTCGTCTGCGTGGCGTGTCAGCTGGGTGGCGTGAGCGGGTAGAAATAGCGTGTTGGAAATACTAAAACATGTTTCTATGTCATTTAGACACAAATACATTTAATAAATGAATAATACATTTATGTTTATGTGTTCAGACCAGGCTAGCAGCAACAGCGCTGCGTCAGACACCTTTCTGGTGTGTAAAGACATAGAAAACGCCACAATCACACCACGCTCACACCACACACCCAGATGTTGAGAGACTCTAGTCACGCTCATCCTGCTCCCCGTTTCCTGGTCAGCTCTCCACCAATCAGATGGGTCATTGAGTCCGACTGCCTGCAGTGCCCGCCCCGCCGATTATACATGTCAAATCAGCCCAAATGAAAGCCGACGGCCCCTCAGACGGACGACCAGTGTTGGGAAGGATACTTTCAAAACGTATTCCGTTACAGAGTACAGAATACATGCCCAAAAATGTCATTTGTAACGTATTCCGTTACGTTACTCAATCTGAGTAACGTACTCTGAATACTTGGAGTACTTCCACATTGAACTGCATGTTATAAGTAGGAATGCGGCCATCACATGCAGCTTACTAAACAGCCCTGTTCTGGGGTGTTCTTCTGGTCCAACTGGCTGAATGTGGACCTGAACAAGCAGATAGATTGTTGTATTTGTAGTCCTGAACTGCAAACTACAAAAACCGAACCGCAGTCTAAGCTACCACGAGCTAATCTTAGCTAACGTTAGCTAACACGTCAAACGGGGCGAGTCTTTCAACGGCTCTGGGGCTAGTAAATCAGCACGTAGGAGAATGTAAAGTCACACGTCAGCTATAAAACAGCAAGGTGAGCAGTAACACTACAGCAGACGACTACGCTTGGCTAAAAATAACGTGCTTTAAGATGCTTCTTCAGGTTGGAGGTGGAGGAATCTGGACGCTGAAAGGAGGCTGGTTGCTGGCGAGCAGAAGCTGCACTGCCCCGTTATATTTCCTTCTCTTGTCTCTTTATTTAATGTGAAATGCTGTTTGTATTTCCCAGATAGGAACCATTCCTGCCCTGGCTCTATTGCTCCATCTTCACCTCTATCACTGATCACGCAGATAGCTCATTTTTTCGTTTTCATATTGGGGCTTCTGGGAAACGCACGGAGTTGCGAGAGTGAATAAATCCGTGAAACAGAGAAGTATCGTCACGTAATCCATTGATTTCAACAATATAACTGTAGTCTAAATACCAACTGTTGAAATAGTTACTGTAACGGAGTACAGGTACTCATCATTTGTATTCTGAATACGTAACGCCGGTACATGTACTCCGTTACTCCCCAACACTGCGGACGATTTATTAAAAAATTAAAAGGCGTGGATTGTTAGCCGAGCGACGCTTGTGGGACTCGATGGCGTCCGCCGGCTGCTTATGTTTTATATCGTAAAGTTATATGGTATTACCTCTCCTAACATAACAAAAATACTGAGAGAGAAAGACAAGAATACAATGTGCCTGTGTGTGAATGAGTGATGCAGCGTCACATGGGGAAGCGCGCACACACACACACACACACACACACACACACACACACACACTGCAGCATAACGCTGATGTAGAAGTGTGTTCCCACCTGTTTCTGTGCTACATAGAGACGAGCAAACAGACATGCAGGTTTAAGGTGACCTCTACATGGAGACACACACACAGATACACACACAAAGATACGCACACACACACACACACAGACACACAAAGATACACACCTCTACATGGACACACACACACACGTCTCATAACTCAGCTGTTCTTGCCAAAGCCATGACGGTGACCGACACACACACAGAGAGAGAGAGAGAGAGACAGAGAGAGAGAGAGAGAGACAGAGAGAGAGAGAGAGAGAGAGACAGAGAGAGAGAGAGAGACAGAGACAGAGAGAGAGAGAGAGAGAGAGAGAGAGAGACAGCGAGAGAGACAGAGAGACAGAGAGAGAGCATACTAACCTGGTGGCAACATCGTCCATACTTCAGTCTTCACACACACCAAGATAAATCCACATGTACGCTCAGAGTGTGTCTGTGTGTGTGTGTGTGTGTGTGTGTGTGTGTGTGTGTGTGTGTGTGTGTGTCAGCTGGCTGCTAAGACACTGGGGCAGCGAGCGACCAATAGCTCCGTTAAACACTCCAACCTCGATTACTCTCTCTGCCAGCCGACTCCCTCTCTTCTCCCCCAGTCATCTCTGCCTCATCATCATCTCTCTCCTCCTCCTCCTCCTCCTCCTCCTCCTCCTCCTCCTCCTGCTGGTGCTGGTGCTGGTGGTGCTGCTGCCTCTTCCCCCCTCTTTCCCTCTCTCTCTCTCTCTCTCTCTCTCTCTCTCTCTCTCTCTCTCTCTCTCTCTCTCTCTCTCTCTCTCTCTCACTCTCTCGCTCTCTCCCATCCATCGTTTCTCACTCTATCCAAATCTATTTTCTCTCCTCGCTTGAAGCCAACCCTCCACTGGAATGGAAACTTACAGATTCATTTCTGCCTCGTAAAGATGAATACATCTACAACCTCAAGGGCTGTCAATCGATTCAAATGTTTAGTCGCGATTAATCTCACGCTTGTCCACAGTTAACTCGCAAACGTCTGGGGCGTTGTAGTCAACCGAGACCGAGACATCACCAAAACCAGAGTGTATCGAGACCGAGACAAGAGCGAGGCTGCATCCCACTTCTCTTATTTCCTCACTCCTGGGTCTTCGGTTGAACTGGAAGTTGGTCTGGCCCTCCTTCGTAAAAGCCGTCTCAAAGCTGTTATTCCTGCCCAGAGGAGCTAGGATGGAGGATGGATCTAAAGCTACCGAGACATTGAGGGGTTGAGACCGAGACTTTGGGGGGTTGACACAGAGACTTTGAGGGGTTGAGACCGAC
Organism: Sander vitreus; assembly: GCF_031162955.1. Taxonomy (NCBI): domain Eukaryota; kingdom Metazoa; phylum Chordata; class Actinopteri; order Perciformes; family Percidae; genus Sander; species Sander vitreus. The sequence continues at coordinate 99,202 of NW_027595478.1, read as the reverse complement.
ACAAGACCAAGATTTTGGGGGTTTGAGACCGACACAAGACCGAGACTTTGAGGGGTTGAGACCGATACTTTGGGAGGTTGAGACCGGGACAAGACCAAGACTTTGGGGGGTTGAGACCGAGACTTTGGGAGGTTGAGACTGAGACAAGATCAAGACTTTGGGGGGTTGAGACCAAGACAAGACCAAGACTTTGAGGGGTTGAGACCGAGACTTTGGGAGGTTGAGACCGAGACAAGACCAAGACTTTGAGAGGTTGAGACCGAGACAAGACCAAGACTTTGAGGGCTTGAGACCGAGACTTTGGGGGCTGAGACCGAGACTTTTGGGGGTTGAGACCGATACAAGACCGAGACTTTGAGGGGATGAGACCGAGACAAGACCAATAATTTGAGGGGTTGAGACCAAGACAAGACCAAGACTTTGGGGGGTTGAGACCGAGACTTTGGGGGGTTGAGACCGAGACTTTGAGGGGATGAGACCAACACAAGACCAAGACTTTGAGGGGTTGAGACCGAGACAAGACCAAGACTTTGGGGGGTTGAGACCAAGACAAGACCAAGACTTTGAGGGGTTGAGACCGAGACTTTGGGAGGTTGAGACCGAGACAAGACCAAGACTTTGAGAGGTTGAGACCGAGACAAGACCAAGACTTTGAGGGCTGAGACCGAGACTTTGGGGGCTGAGACCGAGACTTTGGGGGGTTGAGACTGACACAAGACCGAGACTTTGAGGGGATGAGACCGACACAAGACCAAGAATTTGAGGGGTTAAGACCGACACAAGACCAAGACTTTGGGGGGTTGAGACCGAGACAAGACCAAGACTTTGGGGGGTTGAGACTAAGACTTTGGGGGGTTGAGACCAAGACAAGATCAAGACTTTGAGGGTTTGAGACCGAGACTTTGGGGGGTTGAGACCGAGACTTTGAGGGGATGAGACCAACACAAGACCAAGACTTTGAGGGATTGAGACCGAGACAAGACCAAGACTTTGGGGGGTTGAGACTCAGACAAGACCAAGACTTTGGAGGGTTGAGACCGACACAAGAACAAGAGTTTGGGGGGTTGAGACCGAGACTTTGGGGGGTTGAGACCGAGACAAGACCAAGACTTTGGGGGGATGAGACCAAGACTTTGAGGGCTTGAGACCGAGACTTTGGGGGCTGAGACCGAGACTTTTGGGGCTGAGACCGAGACTTTGGGGGGTTGAGACCGACACAAGACCGAGACTTTGAGGGGATGAGACCGACACAAGACCAAGAATTTGAGGGGTTAAGACCGACACAAGACCAAGACTTTGGGGGGTTGAGACCGAGACAAGAACAAGAGTTTGGGGGGTTGAGACCGAGACAAGAACAAGAGTTTGGGGGGTTGAGACCGAGACAAGACCAAGACTTTGGGGGGTTGAGACCAAGACAAGACCAAGACTTTGAGGGGTTGAGACCGAGACTTTGGGGGGTTGAGACCGAGACTTTGAGGGGATGAGACCAACACAAGACCAAGACTTTGAGGGGTTGAGACCGAGACAAGACCAAGACTTTGAGGGGTTGAGACCGAGACTTTGGGGGGTTGAGACCGAGACAAGAACAAGAGTTTGGGGGGTTGAGACCGAGACTTTGGGGGGTTGAGACCGAGACTTTGGGGGGTTGAGACCGAGACTTTGGGGGGTTGAGACCGAGACAAGACCAAGACTTTGAGGGGAT
>NW_027595478.1:82500-90000 GCF_031162955.1 Sander vitreus | reverse complement strand
CTTACCTAGCTACTGAGCACGTAGTCCTTACCTAGCTACTGAGCATGTAGTCCTTACCTAGCTACATGTAGTCCTTACCTAGCTACTGAGCATGTAGTCCTTACCTAGCTACATGTAGTCCTTACCTAGCTACTGAGCATGTAGTCCTTACCTAGCTACTGAGCATGTAGTCCTTACCTAGCTACTGAGCGTGTAGTCCTTACCTAGCTACACGTAGTCCTTACCTAGCTACTGAGCATGTAGTCCTTACCTAGCTACTGAGCGTGTAGTCCTTACCTAGCTACTGAGCGTGTAGTCCTTACCTAGCTACATGTAGTCCTTACCTAGCTACTGAGCGTGTAGTCCTTACCTAGCTACTGAGCGTGTAGTCCTTACCTAGCTACTGAGCGTGTAGTCCTTACCTAGTTACTGAGCGTGTAGTCCTTACCTAGCTACTGAGCATGTAGTCCTTACCTAGCTACTGAGCGTGTAGTCCTTACCTAGCTACTGAGCATGTAGTCCTTACCTAGCTACTGAGCGTGTAGTCCTTACCTAGCTACTGAGCATGTGCGACTGCCAACAAAGATGTTCCAGCAGTGAGAGGTCTCACTCTGTAGCTAAAACAGAGACCTGAACACAGGGTGAAAAGAGGAGCTGCAGCAATGAGCAGTACAACATAAGCATAATATGAGCACTTTAACTATCTTATACTTGATTATTATTCATTTGTTTCTGTTAATGAATCTGTCGGAGACTTTACTTCACGTTGGTTTTAACTGTTTAGTTTTATTCAGTAAAAACATTTTTTTTTTATTGTCACATCTGCAGTTATTATTAAGAGTCACTTCTTACAAAATGAGAATCTTAAAACAACAAATTCAGGTAAAAACAGCTGAACTGCAGCTCAGCCTGAATAACGACTGAGACAAGATTTAACATTTAAAGAAATCACATCATTTGAAAATCACCCACCATGTAGGATTCAAATTCCCCTATTTTTTATAAAGATCGTTTGGATTTGGTGACGAAAAGACGACCGGAGGGTTTACAGACACGGAGGGTTACAGACACGGAGGGTTAAGACACGGAGGGTTACAGACACGGAGGGGTTACAGACACGGAGGGTTAAGACACGGAGGGGTTACAGACACGGAGGGTTAAGACACGGAGGGGTTACAGACACGGAGGGTTACAGACACGGAGGGGTTACAGACACGGAGGGGTTACAGACACGGAGGGGTTACAGACACGGAGGGGTTACAGACACGGAGGGGTTACAGACACGGAGGGGTTACAGACACGGAGGGGTTACAGACACGGAGGGTTACAGACACGGAGGGGTTACAGACACGGAGGGTTACAGACACGGAGGGGTTACAGACACGGAGGGTTACAGACACGGAGGGTTACAGACACGGAGAGGCTTCAATCACAAGAGCTCCAGAGGTAGAGAAATCAACAGGAGAACGTTTCAGGTGTCAGTGTGTCTGTGTTTCTGTGAGTCTGTAAGTCTGTGTGTGTGTGTGTGTGTGTGTGTGTGTGTGTGTCTGTGTGTGTCTGTATCAAGCTGCACGCACACACACAGACACAGACACACACAGACACACACACACACACACACACACACACACATCCCCTGCAGATTACACTGATTATATCATTAATGTTTCTCCCTGATGAAGCAGAAATCTTCCACCAAACACCAGCAGCAAATCAGCTCCTTCCACAAACAGCTCAACCCTCCAATTAGCAGCCAGGAAAAAAAACCCAAACACACCCCACCCCCCGCAGCCCCGTCCGTCCGCCCGCTTCAGACGCACCAAGCCAAAAACCAAACGCACCCAGAGCACAGGCAGCGGGAAGACACCCAAAAGACCCAGAGAGAGAGAGAGAGAGAGAGAGAGGAATGAACAGTTATTAAAAGACGGTCCTCCACTCGGTGACGGACGGAGGGACTGCTGCTTCAAAAAAGCCCTGCGGAGACAGAAACACACACGTTAACACACCGACGGCATGTCTGACAGCTCAAAGTACAAAAATACACACACGGCAAGATTCACAGAGGTACTCGGAGATACTTTCAGATACCTAGAGAGAGATACTCTGATGTAAACACACCCAAAATATCACAGAACTCGGGAGATACTTTTACAGGAATGGAGATACTCTGAAATAAAAGGGAGAGAGAGGGGGGAGAGAGGGAGAGGGAGGGAGAGAGAGAGAGAGAGAGAGAGAGGGGGGAGAGCGAGAGGGAGAGAGAGAGAGGAGAGAGAGGGGAGAGAGCGAGAGGGAGAGAGACAGAGAGAGAGAAAGAGAGAGAGAGGAGAGACAGAGAGAGAGAGAGACAGAGAGAGAGAAAGAGAGAGAGAGAGAGAGAGAGAGAGGAGAGAGAGCGAGAGGGAGAGAGAGAGAGAGAGAGAGAGAGAGAGAGGAGAGAGAGAGAGAGGAGAGAGAGAGACAGAGAGAGAGAGAGCAGAGAGAGAGACAGAGAGAGAGAGAGACAGAGAGAGAGAGAGAGAGAGAGAGAGAGACAGAGAGAGAGAGACAGAGAGAGAGAGAGAGAGAGAGAGAGAGAGAGAGAGAGAGAGAGAGAGAGAGACAGAGAGAGAGAGAGACAGAGAGAGAGAAAGAGAGAGAGAGAGAGAGAGGAGAGAGAGAGAGAGAGAGAGAGAGAGAGAGAGAGAGACAGAGAGAGAGAGAGAGAGAGAGAGAGACAGAGAGAGAGAGAGAGAGAGAGAGAGAGGAGAGAAAGAGACAGAGAGAGAGAGAGACAGAGAGAGAGAAAGAGCGAGAGAGAGACAGAGAGAGAGAGGAGAGAGAGCGAGAGGGAGAGGGGGAGAGAGACACTAATTGCTCACAGCTTTTGTGTGTTTACTGACCAACAAACAGGCCTCTCTGTCTTTCTTCCAACATGACAGATGGCCACACACACACACAGACACACGCACACACATAGACACACACACACACACACACACACACACACACTCACACCTTTTTTAAAGTATAGGCTATTAATAAAATACAGAATATATGAAATGGATAAATATGTAAATAAAAGCTTAAAAAGGATTACTTGATGTATGACAATTAGTTTCTCAATTTATTAAGAACTTTAGTCGTCGTCCAAATGATGCAAAGCTGGAAACTACATACGAGAGACATTGTTATGCAGGTTGTGAATGTTTGTGTTCTGAGAGTTTTGGCCTCATGTTTCTGCGCAGGACGTTTATTTCTTCAGTGACATTTGTAGTTTTGAACTCCCGACTGTTAACGCAGCCTCAGAGTGTGAAGCTGCTGCAGAGCTATGTGGCGCTTCTCCTGACCATCAGTTTCACCCTGAAAGCAGACGTGTCATCTTCCAAAGGGACTGTGTGTGTGTGTGTGTGTGTGTGTGTGTGTGTGTGTGTGTGTGTGTGTGAGCATGTATGCATGTGAGTGTGTGTGTGTACATGTGTGTCTTTGTATGCGTGCGTGTGTGTATGTATGTATGCATGAGAGTGTGTGCCCGTGTGTGTGTGTGTGTGTGTGTGTGTGTGTGTGTGTGTGTGTGTGTGTGAGCATGTATGCATGTGAGTGTGTGTGTGTACATGTGTGTCTTTGTATGCGTGCGTGTGTGTATGTATGTATGCATGAGAGTGTGTGCCCGTGTGTGTGTGTGTGTGTGTGTGTGTGTGTGTGTGTGTGTGTGTGTGTGTGTGTGTGTGTGTGTGTGTGTGTGTGTGTGTGTGTGTGTGTGTGTGTGTGTGCATGTATGCGTGTGTGTGCTTCTGTGGGTATGCGTGTGTGCGAATGCACGCGTGTGTGTATGCATGAGTGTGTATGCGTGTGTGTGTGTGTGTGTATGTATGTATGTATGTATGCATGAGTGTGTGTGCCCATGTGTGTGTGCATGTGTGTGTGTGTGTGTGTGTGCATGTATGTGTGTGTGTGCATGTGTGCGTCTGTGTGTATGCGTGTGTGTGAATGCGCGCGTGTGTGTGTCTTTGTGTGCGTGTATGCATGAGTGTGTATGCGTGTGTGTGTGTGCGTGTACATGTGTCTTTGTGTGTGTGCGTGTGTGTGCGTGTACATGTGTCTTTGTGTGTGTGCGTGTGTGTGCGTGTGTGTGTGTGTGTGTGTGTTAGTTACTGACCTTTGGCCTGCTCCAGGTCAGACTTCAGCTCCTGTTCTGATTGGTTGGGAGGTCTGTAGGGCGGGGGCTGTCTCAGAGGGGGCGGGGCTGCACCTGCTGTCTGCAGAAGCGGAAACAAACAAAGAAAGCTGTAGGCTGCGTCTCATTTCTCCGTCTTACCCCTTCCCCTGTGCCGAGTGGATTGTGCCACAGATAAGGAGGGTAGCCTGCTCCTTCTTCGCCTGGGTAGTCTCTGAATGACGCTACCCTTACTCGCCATATTCCCCGTACCCCTTCCCCTTAGGTTTGCGCGTTCACGTGAGAGTAAGGGCTGTCCCAATTTTGATCGAGGGGTAGGGCTAAGGGGAAGGGGTACATACCCCTTAGTTTTAAGCAAAGTCGCGAGCTTACTTGAAAGCAAGGTGTACCCAGAATGCACTGCACAGGCGGAAATGGCGACCAGATCGACCCATAAATGTAAGGCTGTGTCTCAAACCACCTACTGTCACACTTCAAACACTTAGTTTTAAGAATATAGTGTAGATAACGCAAAAAGTCAGAGCACTGAAAGTACCAGGATGACCCCCCTAAAAAGGTTAAAAAGTTCAGTGTGGAACGAAGGACCCTACTCGCACTAAACGGGCGTCATCTTGACTACAAAGCAGAAAGGGGAGGGACCAGGGACGTCGACCGGCAGCTGATTGGACGATCACGTGACGTGTGTCTGGCTGCTCGTTCAGAATACGATCTGGTATTTTACGAAAAACAGTTCACCGAAACGTGTTTCTGAAAACATGTGAAGAGAGAAACAGGCCGTGCAGCTGCTGAATCTGTCTTCATCTCAGATCAACAAAGGTCAGTTTAGAAGATTTTCGTCAGATTTTGAGAGGCGGCGAGCTGAGCCGACCTCTCGTCAGTGTTTTAACGTAAGTGTTCATTTTGGGACAACGCTGACCATCCAAAGTGGGACTACGACAGGAAGTGGTCAGTGACCATTAGCAGTGGACTGACGGAAGGATGCAGAATGAGACAGTCTAAGTATTTTCAGCTTAAAGCCTAACTCTCGCCAAATGCAACCCAGGGTCTTTTTATGAATGTACCCGAGTCAAACTATCGTTTAAAAGCGTATTTAGGATGGAATCGCCACTTTTAAGATGGACCGTATCTTCGTTTTTGGGTCCTTCCTTCCTTCCTTGTTACCTAGTTTTGATAAACTACCAGACGGCCGCAAAATATTACATTTGGGTCTCTCTTTCCTAAAGGTTATTTTATTTCTTAGGTCACAAGCAAAGCCTTAAACAAGTCAAACTTCTGCTCCATCGCGCAGAAAAGACATTTTTGATGACGTCCAACATTTTAACGACACACCCTGCCCTGCCCTGGCACAGCCCGAAGCGAACTCCTAAAATACGGACGCTTGGTCAGTTTCTCTCAGCGTCAAATACGATGCAAAAATCTCCCTTCAGTGTGTGTACAACGCACCAGACAGAGCAGCAGCTCCGCAGCACTGTAAGACGACGTATTAAAGCCTAACTCTCGCCGAAATGCAACCTAGGGTCTTTTTGTGAATGTACCAGAGTCAAGCGAACGCTTGACTCTGGTACAAAAGCATATTTAGGACAGAGGTGCCACTTTTAAGATGGACCGTATTCTGGTTTTTGGGTCAAATGGCCTTTTGAATGGGAGTGCTAGGGACGCTACGATGCTAGCCTCAAAATATCTATTTATAAACCACTAAGAAGGCTCAACACAACATGAGACTTTGCTCCAAGTATCACCAGGGGCTCTACACCTTAACCACAGCACTGACAACATTCTATCACAACATCAACATCTGCTGTATCACACAGGGACGCCTGAGGAACATATACCGTCCTGTATCACACAGGGACGCCTGAGGAACATATACCGTCCTGTATCACACAGGGACGCCTGAGGAACATATACCGTCCTGTATCACACAGGGACGCCTGAGGAACATATACCGTCCTGTATCACACAGGGACGCCAGATGAACATATACCGTCCTGTATCACACAGGGACGCCTGAGGAACATATACCGTCCTGTATCACACAGGGACGCCAGAGGAACATATACCGTCCTGTATCACACAGGGACGCCTGAGGAACATATACCGTCCTGTATCACGCAGGGACGCCAGAGGAACATATACCGTCCTGTATTACACAGGGACGCATGAGGAACATATACCGTCCTGTATCACACAGGGACGCCTGAGGAACATATACCATCCTGTATTACACAGGGACGCATGAGGAAACCCAGCACCTGATCCACTTTCGGGCTGAAAACAAACAGAAGTGTCTGCGTTCATGTGGTACTGTATTATTGTAATCATGTGTAATTCATTCCTGTTCATGCACCTGTACATTGTCATTGGTTTGATACCGGACACTAATGAAAGAAATGGGGTATGGAGGGAAAGGTTACTGGCCAACAGGCATCAGACTGGTCCGGAGGGAAAGGTTACTGGCCAACAGGCATCAGACTGGTCCGGAGGGAAAGGTTACTGGCCAACAGGCATCAGACTGGTCCGGAGGGAAAGGTTACTGGCCAACAGGCATCAGACTGGTCCGGAGGGAAAGGTTACTGGCCAACAGGCATCAGACTGGTCCGGAGGGAAAGGTTACTGGCCAACAGGCATCAGACTGGTCCGGAGGGAAAGGTTACTGGCCAACAGGCATCAGACTGGTCTGGAGGGAAAGGTTACTGGCCAACAGGCATCAGACTGGTCTGGAGGGAAAGGTTACTGGCCAACAGGCATCAGACTGGTCTGGAGGGAAAGGTTACTGGCCAACAGGCATCAGACTGGTCTGGAGGGAAAGGTTACTGGCCAACAGGCATCAGACTGGTCCGAGGGAAAGGTTACTGGCCAACAGGCATCAGACTGGTCCGGAGGGAAAGGTTACTGGCCAACAGGCATCAGACTGGTCCGGAGGGAAAGGTTACTGGCCAACAGGCATCAGACTGGTCTGGAGGGAAAGGTTACTGGCCAACAGGCATCAGACTGGTCTGGAGGGAAAGGTTACTGGCCAACAGGCATCAGACTGGTCTGGAGGGAAAGGTTACTGGCCAACAGGCATCAGACTGGTCTGGAGGGAAAGGTTACTGGCCAACAGGCATCAGACTGGTCTGGAGGGAAAGGTTACTGGCCAACAGGCATCAGACTGGTCTGGAGGGAAAGGTTACTGGCCAACAGGCATCAGACTGGTCTGGAGGGAAAGGTTACTGGCCAACAGGCATCAGACTGGTCTGGAGGGAAAGGTTACTGGCCAACAGGCATCAGACTGGTCTGGAGGGAAAGGTTACTGGCCAACAGGCATCAGACTGGTCTGGAGGGAAAGGTTACTGGCCAACAGGCATCAGACTGGTCTGGAGGGAAAG
>NW_027595478.1:70000-77500 GCF_031162955.1 Sander vitreus | reverse complement strand
TCTGCAGCGGTCGCTCTGATTGGCTGCGGGTGAAGCAGGTTTGAAGGGATACAGCTACGGCGACGACAGTTAAGTTTAGGCACCAAAACGACGAGTTACGTTTGGGCAAAAGATGGCGGTTTGGTTTAAAACACTCCCGTAGGATCAACACGTGTTTCCCGGGTGAAAGTAGTAGTAACATTGTAGTATATTATATTATATTTTGCGATGTTTTTGCGATATTGTTGCGTAACTTGCGGCCGTTGCTGTATCCCTTTCCACAGCCGTGATGTGACGTCTCCTACCCTTGGTCTCTTCTGATTGGTACACAGGCTCCACCCTGGCTCCGCCTCTTCGGTCTCGCTGTGCCAATCATCCTGACGGACCTACAAGGGAAGAAAACAACAAAAACATTCTTACATCCACGTTTCTCTCGCCAGATTCACCTCAAAACTACTCATCTTTTGAAATGCTCTAAAGCATAAAGCGAACAGGAAGCACGGGCGTCCGTTTGGTTTGAAATGTGACGGGGACAGACACGCATGTGGAAGTACATTTCCAGAAGTCCTGGGTACAATGACGCTGTCCTGTAGCTTACTAATGAATACAAACGTGGTTTAATGTACGTAAACAATGATCAATGATTACCAAATGTCTCTCTCATATTGCTCCTCATAACCTCTGAAAACTGTCAGAAAAATCCAACCCAACGTCCCAATTATTATGGCCGTTATCTGACATTCAGCGTCTCTGCTTCACGTTTTCAGCTGGGCAGCTGTGGGTTGACTCCACACGGTTCTCATGGGCTTCATAGGTCATAACGTGAAAAAAGCTTAACGTGGTTTTAACGTACCTAAACAACGATCAATCACCACATTTCTGGTTGGATTTTCTGACAGTTTTCAGAGGTTATGAGGAGCGATATGAGAGAGAAATGTGGTCATCATTGATCGTTGTTTATAGGTACTAAAGCTTTTTCCTCGCCATGGGCGCCAATGAAGACAACGCTCATCGGTCCTTCCAGAACAATGTGGAGTTTTTTTGTGACTGTTGTCTAAAATCCTTGATTATGCGGCACGTTTTGTTAAAGAATGTGACGGAATAAGCGGGATATTTATGCAGCTTTATGCGATGAAACTGCGGGAACTTGCAAAAATGGCGGTTTCATTGTGGCTTCATCGCGGGGTTTGCAGCTTTACGATGGCGTTCACGTCAGCTTCATGGCGTCGCTTCATAACTTCGCTACATAACGTCGCTACATGACGTCACTACATGACGTCGCTTCATAACGTCGCTACATGACGTCGCTTCATAACGTCACTACATCACATCACTTCATAACGTCGCTTCATGACGTCGCTTCATGACGTCGCTACATCACGTCGCTTCATGACGTCGCTACATGACGTCGCTACATGACGTCGCTACATGACGTCGCTTCATGACGTCGCTTCATGACGTCGCTTCATGACGTCGCTACATGACGTCGCTTCATGACGTCGCTTCATGACGTCGCTACATGACGTCGCTACATGACGTCGCTACATGACGTCGCTACATGACGTCGGCTTCATCACGTCGCTACATGGCGTCGCTACATGGCGTCGCTTCATCACGTCGCTTCATCACGTCGCTTCATCACGTCGCTTCATCAGCGTCGCTACATGGCGTCGCTACATGGCGTACGCTTCATCACGTCGCTTCATCACGTCGCTACATGACGTCGCTACATGGCGTCGCTACATGGCGTCGCTACATGGCGTCGCTTCATCGCGTCGCTTCATCGCGTCGCTACATGGCGTCGCTTCATCACGTCGCTACATGACGTCGCTTCATCACGTCGCTTCATCACGTCGCTACATGGCGTCGGCTTCATCACGTCGCTTCATGACGTCGCTTCATCACGTCACTTCATCACGTCGCTTCATCACGTCGCTTCATCACGTCACTTCATCACGTCACTTCATCACGTCACTTCATCACGTCACTTCATCACGTCGCTTCATCACGTCACTTCATCACGTCGCTTCATCACGTCGCTTCATCACGTCGCTTCATCACGTCGCTTCATCACGTCACTTCATCACGTCACTTCATCACGTCACGTAATTACGTCGCTTCATCACGTCGCTTCATAACGTCGCTTCATCACGTCGCTTCATGACGTCGCTTCATCACGTCGCTTCATCACGTCACTTCATCACGTCGCTTCATCACGTCGCTTCATCACGTCACTTCATCACGTCGCTTCATCACGTCGCTTCATCACGTCACGTAATTACGTCGCTTCATGACGTCGCTTCATCACGTCGCTTCATCACGTCGCTTCATCACGTCGCTTCATAACGTCACTTCATCACGTCGCTTCATCACGTCACTTCATCACGTCACTTCATCACGTCGCTTCATCACGTCGCTTCATCACGTCGCTTCATCACGTCACGTAATTACGTCGCTTCATCACGTCACTTCATAACGTCGCTTCATGACGTCGCTTCATCACGTCGCTTCATCACGTCGCTACATGACGTCGCTACATCACACCACTTCATCACGTCACTATGTCAACAGGGGAAAACGGCTGCTCGTGTGAAGTAAACGCAACATTTTCCATCTTTCTGATAAGATATTTGGAACTTTATGCAACGGAAATGCGGGGATTACGACATCATGCAAGCCCCGCATATTTTGCGCCGAAATCAGCAATTCATGCAGCTAAAGTGCCCCCCGCATAAATATGCAGACTTTGGCTGATTATGCATTGAAACATGAGATCATAGAATCAGGTTTTTCTGGAGGGACTGGCAGATGTGAGATAACTTCTATAATCGTTGGATTTCGGGTTTAGTTCTTTTGACAGGCGTAAGTGTTCATTACTAGATCTGGCCATGAGAAACGTGGTGATGATTGATCGTTGTTTAGGTACATTAAACCACGTTAAGCTTTTTTCACGTTAAGCAGAATGTCCCGACAGGCAGCGTAGTGAACAGAGAGGCGTGCAGCCAGCACAGCAGCAGAGCACGTTCTGCAGACACACACTGACTTTAATGGAAACCTAATGACTCCGTCGACGCTCTGCAGCCGTTACGCATCCAGTGGAAATTGCTGGTCAGAGCTGTTAACTGGTGTTGGTTTTGTGGTTCTATTCTACGTGAATTCGTGACATCTCGTGGGTCCTCGTGACTACAGCTGTCAGTCGTGGCCGCAGACAGACCTGGTGGGTGTTGACGGACGGCGGAGCACGCAGTCGTTCTGCAACCGGTGGAAATTAGGAGTTAGCAGCTGTTCCCGGTGCTCCACTGAGGCGGTGTGCAAAAGGCATCCGGCCAGGACCCCCCAACGTGCTGGGAGGGGCTACTTACAGCTTGAATTACTGTTTAGTCAGATGTCCAATAAACGTCTAATCGTTCTGTCTGGATTTAACAGACGTGGGTCTAAAATGATGAACACTCATACAATCTTCATATTGACAGACACATCTTTATTTATTGTCTGTAATTTCAGCACTCACTGGATCGGTTCGCAGCCGAGTGTGAAGTGGCTGGGATGAGGATCAGCACCTCTAAATCGGAGGCCATGGTTCTCAGCAGGAAACTGATGGAGTGCCTTCTCCAGGTGGGGAATGAGTCCTTACCCCAAGTGAAGGAGTTCAAGTACCTTGGGGTCTTGTTCGCGAGTGAGGGGACAATGGAGCGGGAGATTGGTCGGAGAATCGGCGCAGCAGGTGCGGTATTACATTCAATTTATCGCACCGTTGTGACGAAAAGAGAGCTGAGCCAGAAGGCAAAGCTCTCGATCTACCGGTCAGTTTTTGTTCCTACCCTCACCTATGGTCATGAAGGCTGGAGGTCATGACCGAAAGAACAAGATCCAGGGTACAAGAGGCCGAAATGGGTTTCCTCAGGAGGGTAGCTGGCGTCTCCCTTAGAGAGAGGGTGAGAAGCTCAGTTATCCGTGAGGAGCTCGGAGTAGAGCCGCTGCTCCTTTGCGTCGAAAGGAGCCAGTTGAGGTGGTTCGGGCATCTGGTAAGGATGCCCCCTGGGCGCCTCCCTAGGGAGGTGTTCCAGGCACGTCCAGCTGGGAGGAGGCCTCGGGGGAGACCCAGGACTAGGTGGAGGGACGTCCAGCTGGGAGAGGCCTGTGGGAAGACCCAGGACTAGGTGGAGGGATTATATCTCTAACCTGGCCTGGGAACGCCTCGGGATCCCCCCAGTCAGAGCTGGTTAACGTGGCTCGGGAAAGGGAAGTTTGGGGTCCCCTGCTGGAGCTGCTACCCCCGCGACCCGACCCCGGATAAGCGGATGAAGATGGATGGATGGATGGATGTAATTTTAAGATTTTTGCCATCATTCTATTGTTGTGAATTCATTTAGTTTGTGTTTGTGTGTGTGTGTGTGTGTGTGTTTTGTTGACAGCTTTCTGAGTTCATTTAACAGCCTTTAAAAGCTCTGAACGTTTGTTATGACACGTGTGAAGCAGCAGAGGGCGACAGAGGACTGAGAAACAGCAGCAGGAGAAGAGACGAGGACGACAGACTGTAACTGAGGACATTTCCTCCAGTACAATGTTTGAGGTACTTTCTTTGAGCGTTTCCATGTTTTTCTACTTTATATTAAATATATGAATGTAAAAAAGCGGCAAAAACTTCAGAAGACGTGTCAAAAAATGTCGACAAAAAACATAAGAAACTTCAAAAGTTTCAAGATGGCTTCAAAACAAAAAAAGGAAAAACATGTCAAATGTAGACAAAGTGTCAGAAAATGTCAAAAACTGTGTACACACAAAGACACTGACACACACGCACACACACACACAGAGACACACACACAGCACGCACACACACACAGACACACACACAGACACACACACACACACACACATACAGAGATACAAAGACACACACATACAGAGATACAAAGACACACACACACGTGTCTGTGTATGTCTGTGTGTGTGTGTGTGTGTGTGTGTGTGTGTGTGTGTCTGTGTGTGTGTGTCTGTGTGTCTCTGTGTGTGTGTGTGTGTGTGTGTGCTCTGTCGTGTGTGTGTGTGTGTGTGTGTGTGTGTGTGTGTGTGTGTGTGTGTGTGTGTGTGTCTCTGTGTGTGTGTGTGTGTGTGTGTGTGTGTGTGTGTGTGTGTGTGTCTCTGTGTGTGTGTGTGTGTGTGCTGTCCCTGTGTGTGTGTCTCTGTGTGCGTGCGTGTGTGTGTGTGCTCTGTGTGTGCCGTCTGTGTCCGTGTGTGTGTGTGTCTCTGTGTGTGTGTGTGTGTTGTGTGTGTGTCTCTGTGTGTGTGTGTGTGTGTGTGTGTGTGTGTGTGTGTGTGTGTGTGTGTGTGTGTGTGTGTGTGTGTGTGTGTGTGTCTCTGTGTGTGTGTGTGTGTGTGTGTGTCTCTGTCTCGTGTGTGTCTCTGTGTGTGTCTGTGTGTGTGTGTCTCTGTGTGTGTCTCTGTGTGTGTGTGTGTGTGTCTCTGTGTGTGTGTGTGTGTGTGTGTGTGTGTGTGTGTGTGTGTGTGTGTCTCTGTGTGTGTGTGTGTGTGTGTGTGTGTGTGTGTGTGTGTGTGTGTGTAACAAGGTGTTTTCATTCCCTAAAAGACATCGACGATATAAATATATTATTCTGCAGAATGAGAGCTTTTACTTTTGGTTCTTTACGTTTATTTTGATGCTGATCATTTTGTACTTTTACTTTAGAAGTTAGATCATAAATACAAGATGTGAATAGTTGCTGAAGCTCTGAAGAAGAGGAGGAAGAGGAAGAGAAGGAGAATGAAGAAGATACTGACTCTGTGTCCGTGTCCGTCAGAGTGAGGTCAGAGTCCGCTTCGCTGTCTCTGAATCTGAAACACACACAAAACAAGTTATTGATGACGTCGCTTCATGACGTCGCTTCATCACGTCACTTCATGACGTCGCTTCATGACGTCGCTTCATAACGTCGCTTCATCACGTCGCTTCATCACGTCGCTTCATGACGTCGCTTCATCACGTCGCTTCATCACGTCTCTTCATCACGTCGCTTCATCACGTCGCTTCATGATGTCAATTCATCACGTCGCTTCATGACGTCGCTTCATCACGTCGCTTCATGACGTCGCTTCATCACGTCGCTTCATGACGTCGCTTCATGACGTCGCTTCATCACGTCGCTTCATCACGTCGCTTCATGACGTCGCTTCATCACGTCGCTTCATCACGTCGCTTCATCACGTCGCTTCATCACGTCGCTCCATGACGTCGCTTCATGACGTCGCTTCATGACGTCGCTACATGACGTCGCTTCATGACGTCGCTTCATGACGTCGCTTCATAACGTCGCTACATGACGTCGCTTCATAACGTCGCGACATAACGTCACTTCATAACGTCGCTTCGTAACGTCACTTCATGACGTCGCTTCATGACGTCGCTACATGACGTCACTTCATGACGTCACTTCATCACGTCACTTCATGACGTCACCTCATAACGTCACTTCATCACGTCGCTTCATGACGTCGCTTCATGACGTCGCTTCATGACGTCACCTCATAACGTCACTTCATCACGTCGCTTCATCACGTCGCTTCATGACGTCGCTTCATGACGTCGCTTCATGACGTCGCTTCATCACGTCGCTTCACCACGTCGCTTCATCACGTCGCTTCATGATGTCGCTTCGTTACGTCGCTTCATGACGTCGCTTCATCACGTCGCTTCATCCCGTCGCTTCGTAACGTCGCCACATGACGTCGCCACATGACGTCACTTCATAACGTCGCTTCATCACGTCGCTTCATCACGTCGCTTCATAACGTCGCTTCATCACGTCGCTTCATGACGTCGCTTCATGACGTCGCTTCGTCACGTCGCTTCGTCACGTCGCTTCGTCACGTCGCTTCGTCACGTCGCTTCGTCACGTCGCTTCGTCACGTCGCTTCGTCACGTCGCTTCATCACGTCGCTTCATCACGTCGCTTCATAACGTCGCTTCGTCACGTCGCTTCGTCACGTCGCTTCGTCACGTCGCTTCGTAACGTCGCTTCATAACGTCACTTCATCACGTCACTTCGTAACGTCACTTCGTAACGTCGCTTCATCACGTCGCTTCATCACGTCACTTCGTAACGTCACTTCGTCACGTCGCTTCATCACGTCGCTTCATCACGTCGCTTCATCACGTCACTTCATCATACGTCGCTTCATCACGTCGCTTCATGACGTCGCTTCATCACGTCGCTTCATGACGTCGCTTCATGACGTCGCTTCATCACGTCGCTTCATGACGTCGCCTCATGACGTCGCTACATCACACCACTTCATCACGTCACTATGTCAACAGGGAAAACGGCTGCTCGTGTGAAGTAAACGCAACATTTTCCATCTTTCTGATAAGATATTTGGAACTTTATGCAACGGAAATGCGGGGATTACGACATCATGCAAGCCCCGCATATTTTGCGCCGAAATCAGCAATTCATGCAGCTAAAGTGCCCCCCCGCATAAATATGCAGACTTTGGCTGATTATGCATTGAAACATGAGATCA
>NW_027595478.1:32500-35000 GCF_031162955.1 Sander vitreus | reverse complement strand
CTGCTGTTTTTTGCACACGGTGCAATGTGCAATGTTTCTTTTCTGCGTCCGAAATCTGCAACGAGTGTGGTTTCAGTTCAGACTCCATGAACTCAGTTTCCTCTCAAAGATATCCCAAATATCCACACAGCTGTTTGTAGAGAGGAGAGGGCTGTAAATGGAACCATTAATTAATCCACCATGAAAACAATCAATGACAAAAACTACAACCGATTTCTGGACAGTTCAGCTACGATATGCAATTAAGACACACAAAGAAATGGAATACTTTACCTCTTCGATCTATATGAACAACACCAGTTTCCAGCTGCACACTGTTCTCACTGCTGCTTTCTCAAACTTAAAGGGCCGCTACGCAGTTTTGGCCATTACTTTGCCGTTTACTCGCAGGTTTCTCCAGAGACCTCAACAGTCCCGCCCACAACCGACTACGGACGTAAAAATCCCATTGATTTTCTCCATAAGGATTTAGAATATCAGCCATAATGTCGTCACCATCCCATAATGTCGTCACCATCCCATAATGTCGTCACCATCCCATAATGTCGTCACCATCCCATAATGTCTCAACCATCCCATAATATCTCAACCATCCCATAATGTCTCAACCATCCCATAATGACTAAACCATCCCATAATGTCGTCACCATCCCATAATGTCTTCACCATCCCATAATGTCGCCACCATCCCATAATGACGTCACCATCCCATAATGACTAAACCATCCAAAAATGTCTTCAACATCCCATAATGTCTTCACCGCCCCATAATGTCTCATCACCATCCCATAATGTCTCACGTGGTTCTAAACCATCCTATAATGTCTTCACCATCCCATGTCTAAACCATCCCATAATGTCTCAACCATCCCATAATGTCTCAACCATCCCATAATGTCGTCACCATCCCATAATGTCGTCACCATCCCATAATGTCTAAACCATCCCATAATGTCTTCACCATCCCATAATGACTTCACCATCCCAAATGACTTCACCATCCCATAATGTCGTCACCATCCCATAATGTCGTCACCATCCCATAATGTCTCAACCATCCCATAATGTCTCAACCATCCCATAATGTCTAAACCATCCCATAATGACTACACCATCCCATAATGTCGTCACCATCCCATAATGTCGTCACCATCCCATAATGACTAAACCATCCCATAATGTCGTCACCATCCCATAATGTCGTCACCATCCCATAATGTCGCAACCATCCCATAATGTCTAAACCATCCCATAATGACTAAACCATCCCATAATGTCGTCACCATCCCATAATGTCGTCACCATCCCATAATGTCGTCACCATCCCATAATGTCTCAACCATCCCATAATGTCTCAACCATCCCATAATGTCGTCACCATCCCATAATGTCGTCACCATCCCATAATGTCTTCACCATCCCATAATGTCTAAACCATCCCATAATGTCTCAACCATCCCATAATGTCTCAACCATCCCATAATGTCGTCACCATCCCATAATGTCTCAACCATCCCATAATGTCTTCACCATCCCATAATGTCTTCACCATCCCATAATGTCGTCACCATCCCAAATGACTAAACCATCCCAAATGACTACCATCCCATAATGTCGTCACCATCCCATAATGACTACACCATCCCATAATGTCTTCACCATCCCATAATGTCGTCACCATCCCATAATGTCTAAACCATCCCATAATGTCTAAACCATCCCATAATGTCTTCACCATCCCATAATGACTAAACCATCCCATAATGACTAAACCATCCCATAATGTCGTCACCATCCCATAATGTCGTCACCATCCCATAATGACTACACCATCCCATAATGTCTCAACCATCCCATAATGTCGTCACCATCCCATAATGTCGTCACCATCCCATAATGACTCAACCATCCTATAATGTCTCAACCATCCCATAATGTCTCAACCATCCCATAATGTCTCAACCATCCCATAATGTCGTCACCATCCCATAATGTCTCAACCATCCCATAATGTCTCAACCATCCCATAATGTCTGAACCATCCCATAATGACTAAACCATCCCATAATGTCGTCACCATCCCATAATGTCGTCACCATCCCATAATGTCTCAACCATCCCATAATGTAAAAACCATCCCATAATGTATAAACCATCCCATAATGTATCAACCATCCCATAATGTCTCAACCATCCCATAATGTATAAACCATCCCATAATGTCTCAACCATCCCATAATGTCTCAACCATCCCATAATGTCGTCACCATCCCATAATGTCGTCACCATCCCATAATGTCTCAACCATCCCATAATGACTACACCATCCCATAATGACTAAACCATCCCATAATGTCGTCACCATCCCATAATGTCGTCACCATCCCATAATGTCGTCACCATCCCATAATGACTAAACCATCCCATAATGTCGTCACCATCCCATAATGTCTCAACCATCCCATAATGTCTCAACCATCCCATAATGTATCAACCATCC
>NW_027595478.1:0-17500 GCF_031162955.1 Sander vitreus | reverse complement strand
GTGTGTGTGTGTGTGTGTGTCTGTGTGTGTCTCTGTGTGTGTGTGTGTGTGTGTGTGTCTCTGTGTGTCTGTCTCTGTGTGTGTCTCTGTGTGTGTGTGTGTCTGCTCACCCGATGTTAGCTGTGTTGAGTTTGTCGGTTCGAGATTTGGCGCTGCAAAGCCAAACCCGGATGAGCGAGTGTTGACTTCAAACAACCTCCTTGATGACACACGAGACGACTCTCTTTCCACTGAGAGACACACACACACACACACACACACACACACACACACACACACACACACAGGCCACTTCAAAACAAGTTGTAAAAGTCCACTAAAAGTTGTGTTGCTGCTGCTGACAGACTCAGATTATTATTCTAAGTGTCTGACAACATTATGAAAGGATCCCTACAGAGATAGACCTTTTAGTTAAAGAGGAAGATCCTTTTTTAAACATAAAAACGTCCGCGAAATCGCGTTCGCTAAACCCACCAGACTCCATGTAAATAATCAGTCTTTTAAGCATCGTAAAACACACTTCATTCAAAGTCGACAGAAACAAAATAAAACTATGAAAAGCAGTTTTGGGTCGTCTTTCCACTTTTCCAACCATCACAACTCCACTTTTGGTTGAAATAAACACATAGTTTACAGATCTACATGTTAAAACATGCTGGCTCTATACACGCTAAAAGTACAGTTTTTTTACATGGAGTCTGGTGGGGTTAGCGCTAGTGACCTCAGAGCTGTTTCTGGTTAAACAGAAAGACCTTTTAAAAACCTCTTTAAGACCTCTCTCTGTAGGAATCCTTTCCATAATGTTGTCAGACACTTATAACAACCTTTGACCTCCTGACTGATCATTGCTGTTACATCTATACCAAGGCTGCCCAATTTGGGGCCTGCGGGCCACGTCCTCCCTTTGTTTTGGCCAGCGATGACATTTAACATGCTAATGCTAATTCTCTCATTTCACATTTATTAGTAGGCCTTCCATCCAGATACATATTTGGCCATACATATGAAAGAATTTGGGCACCTCTGATCTATACTGGAGGTTTATTTCCCTGTCAGGTTCATCATAACGGCGGGGACGAGGCGAGTGGAAGAAGAGCTCTCTGGGTAATGAAATAGAAAGACGTCTGGGGGAGATAAGAGCCCTGCACTCCTTCCTTTTATTAGAAAAATAAAATAAATTCACTTGTTCCTCTGTGGCCTGGACGCTGACCAGTGCAGGCCGGCGGGCCGATAGCAAGACAAAATAAAATGACCCTGGACCGCTGAATTCATCTCTGTGGACTCGCAGGCTCTCTGTTCTGCGGCTTGGAAGTTTTGGGGGGAAATTACACGGAGTTGTAAACATATTTGTCATCTTAATCTGGCCGAGAGGACAGAGAGGCAGCGAGGCTGCAGACAGGTAATAGGAAGGAAGGAAAGTTGAACTTTTAGAGTCCAACTTCTCTCACAGGAGCATGTTATTGTTTTAATACAACACGTAATCATGTTGGTGAAATATTAGTCTCGCATGGCCAGACCCTCCTCCACAGAGCTGTGGAGGAGGGTCTGGCTAGTCCACAGCATTCTGGGATGGGAGGAAAACGTGCTCTGGTTTATTGGCATTTCTTTAAAGCAGTGGTTCTCAAATGGGGGTACGTGTCCCCCTAGGAGGTACTCTGGAGGACTGCAGGGGGTACGTGTCCCCCTAGGGGTACTTTGGAGGACTGCAGGGGGAACTTTGGAGGGACTGCAGGGGGTACGTGTCCCCTTAGGGGTACTCTGGAGGACTGCAGGGGGTATGTGTCCCCCTAGCGGTACTCTGGAGGACTGCAGGGGGTACGTGTCCCCTTAGGGGTACTCTGGAGGACTGCAGGGGGTACGTGTCCCCCTAGGGCATAGGTTACTAACAGGCGGGCCGGGACCTAGAAGCCGTCCCATACGAGCGAGACGGAGAAAGGGAGACATACAGACGAGCGAGACGAGAAAGGGAGACATACAGACGAGCGAGACGGAGAAAGGGAGACATACAGACGAGCGAGACGGAGAAAGGGAGAGATACAGACGATTGAGACGGAGACGGAGAAAGGGAGAGATACAGACGAGCGAGACGGAGAAAGGGAGACATACAGACGAGCGAGACGGAGAAAGGGAGAGATACAGACGAGTGAGACTGAGACAGAGAAAGGGAGAGATACAGACGAGTGAGACGGAGAAAGGGAGAGATACAGACGAGCGAGACGGAGAAAGGGAGACATACAGACGAGTGAGACGGAGAAAGGGAGACGTACAGACGAGTGAGACTGAGACAGAGAAAGGGTAACAGTTAGAGAAAAATAAGGAACAAATGGCTCTCCAAAAAAAGAAAAGTGGACAGTGAAAACAGAGCATTTAATCCAGAATGGACAGACTCATTTCTGTTCATACTTCCCAATGGGAGCAGTTAACCAGTGTGTCTCATATGTGCAGAAACAATGTGAAACGCCATTAGGAGACAAAACAAAGGTTTTGAACAAACATACGCGCCCAATATGACCAGTCCACCAGGACCCTGAGCCACACATTCACTGCCCAACAACGTGCTCTTCAGTGTTCCCTCAGAGTTTCTTGGATTTTGGGTAAACACAAAAAGCCATTTACAGACGGAGGGGTTGTCAAAGAATGCATGCACTAAAAAATGAGCTTTGTGATCAAATAAAGCAAATGCCCATGTCAGCATCATCTGCCTAACCCAGCTAGATGAAGCCATGCATCAGGCACCACGTGTAGGCTTAGCTGTGGATGAGTCCACTGACATGTTAGGTGTCACTCCCCTTCAGACCAGTACAAGAGGAGGAGATATCTACCTGGCTATCTACCACAGATGGAGCCCCTTCTATGATAGGGAAAGAAAAAGGAGCTGTAGCAAGACTGAAAGGGGACAATCCTGAGCTTTTACCATTGCATCATTCATCCATCGGTCCTCGGTGCCTCCCTGTCAGATGAGCATGCTGAGGTGATGAATACAATGATGATGATGATGATGATGATGATGACAGGGCATCCTCTTCCTACCAGCATCGCATGCTTAGGGAATTCCTCAGAGAAGGTGATGCCAATGCTGATGATCTTTTGCTGCACAACAATGTGAGATGGCTCAGCAAAGGCAGGGTGCTAGAGCTAAAGGACCCCCCCCTTTTGGTCCATCAGGAGGGAATTAGCATCTTTTTTGGAGAGCTAAGTCAGAAGGCAACACAGTCGTCTCTCTTTTTAGAAAATGAGAAATGGATGGATAATGTGGCCTTTTTGGTTGATATCACGTCACATCTGAATGAACTGAATTTGAGGCTACAGGGTGATGACAGCTGCTCCTTTCAGAGGAAACTTGAAGTGTTCAAGGAAGACCTGCAGGGAGACTGTGTACACTTCCCAGCAGTGCAGGAACAGGTTCAGGGACAGAGAGATTGGTCTTCTTTTGTCGACTGTATTGATAAGCTGATTGTAAACGTCAGCAACCGTTTTGACAGCTTCAGCTTTGGAGAGCAGCTCACCATGTTCATTCAGATCCCATTTCTGATCACTGGGTCTCTCCAGATGCAAAGGGTTGATCTCCAAGCAGATGTGGCCCTGAAAGAGCAGTTTGTAAGAACTGACCCTTCCACTTTCTGGCTCCAAATGGTCCCTGAGGCTGCTTTCCCAGGTCTAAGGGAAGCAGCCCTATACATCATACATGCATGTGTGGCTCCACATACAACTGCGAGGCAGCTTTCTCCACAATGAGCATAATTAAAACTAAATATCGTTCCAGGCTCACCAATGAGCACCTTCACATGTGTATGAGAATGGCCCTGACTCCTTTCAAGCCCACTGAGCAGAAACATTGGGGGGGGGGGGGGGATATGAGGGGAAGTAAGTGATACTCTAAAACTGTTCAATTGTTAAGATCTGTTGAGACTGTTGAGTCAAGATGTGAAACAGAAAAGGGGAAATTCAGACTTTTCCTCCCTTTATATTATATAGGGGTACTCTGGAGGACTGCAGGGGGTACATGTCCCCCTAGGGGTACTCTGGAGGACTGCAGTTTGTCACTTTTTGGGAAGTTTTTGTCTCCGTTTCTCAGTTTGTCGTTTGTTTTGACCTATTCTTGCCTTAATTCCTTCTTTCTACCGTCTTTTTCCAAGTTCTTGTCTCCTTCATCATCATCATCATCATCATCATCTAAACGTTCTCCAGGTCCGAGGCTGTTGATAAAATGAGTCTTATCTTGTAGCCTGAGAGACGTCTCTAGCTCAGCTTTTTCATTCGATATTTCTTAATTCAGATAAGAACGTGTGGATGGAAACACAGCTAATGTTATATATCTGTAAGAGACCCATTTGTTGGGTGCTGGTGTCAGTTTAAAAAACAGACAAAAGAAGATGATTAATGCTTTTTATAAATCAGTTATTTTTCTGTTTTGTTGTTGCTTTGTGTGCTTTCATATTCACCAACAGTTAGTATACTTTTAACCCTCGCGTTGTCTCCCCGTCCACCGTGCAGCTGTGTTTTTCTGGGTCGAAATTTCTACATTTTCTTGATCTTTTTCTACACATTTCTCAATGTTTTTTGTAGATTTTATTCAAATTTTTTGTCACATTTTTGGGCATTTTCTTTAATTATGTTTTTTGTCAATTTTTTATTTATTTTTTTGTCAATTTTTTATTTATTTTTTTGTCAATTTTTTATTTATTTTTTTGTCAATTTTTTATTTATTTTTTGGTCAATTTTTTATTTATTTTTTGGTCGCATTTTTATTATTTTTTTGTCGCTTTTTCCAATCTATTTTTTCAGTTTTTCCAAAGTTTTTGTCACCATTGACGATGTTTTTGATGGTTACTTTGTCACTTTTTCAGATTTTTTTGGTCACATTTTTTGGCATTTTTTTAAATTATGTTTTTGATGTTCTTTTGATGTTTTCTTTTTTTCAAAATTTTTTAACATGTTTTTGTCACGAGGTCTTTTATGGGTTTTTTTGTTACTTTTTTTGGTCTCTTTTCTGCGTTTTTGTAGCTTCTTCAAACATTTCTCACTTTGTTTTGTCGTAGTTCTGATACAGGTGGGTTGACTACAGGGCTGGGTGATACGGAGAAAATCAAATATCACGATATTTTTGACCAAATACCTCGATATCGATACCGCAACGATGTTGTAGTGTTGACTATCGGTGCTTTCACAAAATATTTACACAATGAGATGATAAACAATCATCAGTAATGTGGATATAATGACTAAGTGAGTAAAGGTAAATAATACAACAGTTACAACAGTCTGGTGAGTTCAGAAAATAACACTTTACTTTAACGCAGCCTTTAACACCAGGAAAAGACACTAATGTCATATCACGATATCCAAAATCTAAGAGGATATCTAGTCTCTTATCACGATATATTGATATAATATCGATGTATTGCCCAGCTCTAGTTCACTACTTTCAACAGGGTTCATACGCATTTTAACCAATACTTCTCCGTGACTTTTCCCATGACTTTTTTATGACTTATTCCATGACTTTTTTATGACTTATTCCATGACTTTTTTATGACTTATTCCATGACTTTTTTTATGACTTATTCCGTGACTTTTTTTATGACTTATTCCGTGACTTTTTTTATGACTTATTCCGTGACTTTTTTTATGACTTATTCCGTGACTTTTTTTATGACTTATTCCGTGACTTTTTTTATGACTTTTTCCGTGACTTTTTTTATGACTTATTCCAAGACTTTTTTTTATGACTTATTCCATGACTATTTCCATGACTATTCCCATGACTTTTTCCATGACTTTTTTTTATGACTTTTTTTTATGACTTATCCATGACTTATTCCAGGACTTTTTCTATGACTTTTTTAATGACTATTCCATGACTTATTCATGACTTATTCATGACTTTTTCCATGACTTTTCCCATGACTTTTTTTATGACTTATTCCATGACTATTTCATGACTATTCCATGACTTTTTCATGACTTTCTATGACTATTCCTGGCTTATTCATGACTTATTCATGACTATTCCCATGACTTTTTCCATGACTTTTTTTTATGACTATTCCATGACTATTCCCATGACTATTCCATGACTTTTTCCATGACTTTTTTAATGACTATTCCATGACTTATCCATGACTTATTCCATGACTATTCCCATGACTTTCCCATGACTTTTTTTTATGACTATTCCATGACTTTTTCATGACTTTTTCCATGACTATTCCATGACCTTTCCATGACTTTTTTCCATGACTTATTCATGACTTATTCATGACTTTTTCCATGACATTTTCCATGACTTTTTTTTATGACTATTCCATGACTATTTCATGACTTTTTCATGACTTTTTCCATGACTATTCCATGACTTTTTTTTATGACTTTTTCCATGACTTTTTCTATGACTTTCCCATGACTTTTTCCATGACTTTTCCATGACTTATTCATGACTTCTTTTCCATGACATTTTCCATGACTATTCCCGTGACTTTTTCCGTGACTTATTGGCAAATTTCTATTACTATGTATTCCTGAAAATGTCAGTGGACATTATACAATAAGAATATAAATCAGTGTACCCTTCCTCAGAGGTTTAACAATAAAATGAATGAGAATGTATGTGGTTCATAGCGGGAGTCGTAATATCGCGCCCCGAATACAACGGCGAGGTTAGGACGACGTGAAATACATTTATTAAATCACATATTATACTGTAATATTCCATGACTTTACCAAAACTTTCTGGGTCTTTTTATGTTTCCAAAACCTTTGCAGGCCTGGAAAAACATACAAACCCTGTTTCAATGTCTTGTTGGTGTGTTTTTCTGTCCCGTCTGTCTTTGTGTGTGTCTGCGTACCTTTATCCAGAGATCTCTCCAGGGTTTTGGGTTTCTTCCTGAGGACGGAGAGAACAACCGTCTGACCCGCCTGCTTCATCACCTCCAGAACCTCCTGATTGGTCAGACCGTGGAGGCTGACGCCGTTCAACTGGAGGACGGAGAGAAAGACCAATCAAAAAATCTGCCTGATTTGGTGTCAGCTTTTCTCACTTTTGGAAGAAAACATGAAGGAAAATAGAAGTCTGAGTTTGCACATTTGTTCGTTGTTGAAGTTTTATGGTTCAGATAAAATGATCTTTTAAGGCCTGATCCTAAACACACACACACACACACAGAGAGAAAGAGAGAGACACACACACAAAGACACACACAGAAACATATGCACGCACACACACTGAAACACACACACACACAGAGACACACACACACACACAGATAAAGAGAGAGACACACACACACAGAAAGACACACACACAGAAACACACACACAGAGAAAGAGAGAGACACACACACAGAAAGACACACACACAGACACGCACACACACACACAGAGAGAGAGAGAGACACACACACACAAAGACACACACAAACACACGCATGCACACACACTGAAACAAACACACACACACAGAGACACGCACACACACACTGAAACACACACACTGAAACACACACACACACACAGATAAAGAGAGAGACACACACACACAGAAAGACACACACACAGACACACACACACACACAGAAAGACACACACACACAGAGAGACACACACACACACACACACGGCTGCAGTGGTGTAATGTAACTAACTACATGTACTCCAGTACTGTACTTCAGTACCAAATGTTGAGGTACTTGTACTTTACTTGAGTCTTTTCTTTTCATGCCACTTTCTACTTCTACTCCGCTACATCTCAGAGAGAAATATTGGACTTCTTCCTCCACCAGGGAAACATTAAGGGTTAAATCCGGCCCTTACAGCGAGCAGGCGGTCGTGGATTAGGATGTTTCTGCTTTGATCTGCAGCGCTGCCAGGAACCACGTGTTTCACAAACACGCCAACAGCATCTGAAGCGTGACAGAGACACACAGAGAACAACATAGTTTAGGTTACGTTGCAAACAGAGTAGCAACTTCAAGGGGAAAATATGCTAATGAGTCATCAATCTGTTGCACAGCTTCACTCCTGATGTTGAGACCTTGAACACTAACAGATTGTGTCAAATGAAAACAAATACGTTGATCTTTAACTCTCCTGTTGTCCTCAGGCTCAAATCACAAAATGTGGGTACCGAGAACAGAGCACGACGGGACCTGACTGACCGGGCCGGGTTCAGACAGACATTTAGAAAGGACGTTGGGTCGGGCTAGGCATTGAACATTTATTTAAAACAGCTTATTATGTAGGTGTGTGCCTGTGTTAACGTGAGCCTGTTGCCCCGTGTGAGCTGATGACCTCATCTGTTGACATTTCTGGATGTCTTCCTCCAGCTGCTTCATGAAAGCTTCCACACAAACACACGTACATGTGTCGCCCTCTCAGCTGTAACTGAGAAGGGTCTGGTGAAGCTTCATTCACAGCCCATTTCCAAAGGGGCGTCACCAACGGACGCTGCTCAAATGTCTCTGGGCGCAGTCCTTCAACCAATCAGACCAAGGATCCGGGTGACGTAGCAGCGACAGCGGCATCAATGGGTTGCTGCGCTTCTGTGGCCGTCATGTTGAATGTAAACAAGAAGCTGCTCGCCGTCGCTGTGCTATCGTGTAAATGGTTGTGATTGGTGTAGAGCCCGCCTCCACGGTTGCGATTGGTGTAGAGCCCGCCTCCACGGTTGCGATTGGTGTAGAGCCCGCCTCAACGGTTGCGATTGGTGTAGAGCCCGCCTCCACGGTTGCGATTGGTGTAGAGCCCGCCTCCACGGTTGCGATTGGTGTAGAGCCCGCCTCCACGGTTGCGATTGGTGTAGAGCCCGCCTCCACGGTTGCGATTGGTGTAGACCGAGAAAAACAAAAAGTTGCAGGTCGACGGGAAGACAAGACGAGGGCTAACTTTTCCAAAAATAACAACAGTATTGGCGTTTTTCCATCACGTGGTACCTGCTCTACTCACCTCGACTCTACTCGCCTTTTTTGGTTTTCCGTTCTGATAAAAAGTCCCTGGTACCTGCTAACATGGACTTTATTTAGCACCACCGCCGTGGAGGTTCCCAGCGAGCTGAGGCGATCCCAAAAGGTGACGTGAAAACCTGCAGACTCCCGATTGGTCGGAGAGAATCGTCACTAATAACTGCGTCATCATTGCTGTTTTTTTGGAACCAAAAGCACTACACACCTTCCACGTTCTGCGTGTGTGTGTCGCGTTAGGCAGCGTTGTGCCTGAACGCGTTCATTGAACGATAGTTCATGAACTCGTTCATGTTTTGGGCGAACGTGAACTGAACGTACAGTAATCCTGCGTGATGAACGTTACTGTGAAGTCGTTCATTCTGGTGTCTGAACGGCACGCTCTCTCAGTTTAACTTCCTTCAATAGGGCGCCGTTGGGTGATTTAACGCCAGCGCTCATTTTACACACAGTTTAATAACAAAACTAAACGCTGAGTGAACATTACTAGCTACGTTTTCCATGTTGGTTTTGAGCGGTATGCACCCCCACTAACCTGGAAAACGGGTTTAAATCAGTAACGTTACTACAGCGTGTCTCGCAGCGGGAGTCAGAGGCAGAGGGGCCGTCACAGCAGCGTGGCTAACGTTAGCCAACGTTAGCTTCTTGTCTCATCTGGGGTCTGATAGACACATAGTCAGTGTGCCCAACACTATTTTCCAATCAACTGTAGCTGTCATATTTCACGGGCGTGAGTACGGACTTCGTCGCTGTTTATCACTTATTGAGTGAAGTAGTACTCGCCCTGTTGTTTATTTGGTTGCCATAACTTGGCGAGTGATGACGTCCTGTCACTGTTCCAGTTGCTCTGCTCACCCTAGGGGGAGAGAGAGCTCACCCTAGGGGGAGAGAGAGCTCACCCTAGGGGGAGAGAGCTGAGGACGGGACACCCGAGGTGAGTCGAGCAGGTACCATGTAAGTGTTCCTGCTTCTCATTTACAGTAAAACCCTGAAGCTGCTTCACAATAACGGTGCCTTCAGACAAAAACACTAAACAAGTCGCCGATTCTCCGCAGGATTGAGCAGCGGGGGGGAGTGTCACTGAAACGGCCCATTTGTGTGACTTCCTGTTGTGTTCTGGGGGGTTAGGGGAGGTTTGAGATCTCCAACTATCTATCTAGGGAGGTCTAGAAAATAATTGCCAAACAAAAGTGTGAAAAAGGCGACAAGAACGTTGAAAAAATGTCTGAAAAAGCAACTAAACCTTAAGGAGGAAAAAGCTATGATTATGGGGGGTCTGTCTCTCTCTTTCTGTGTCTGTCTGTCTCTCTGTCTGTCTCTCCGTCTCTCTCTCTCTCTCTAGAAATTATGCCTATGGTTAAAGGTGGGAGTTCTGTGTGAAGGTGTTGTTCTACCGGAGCTGGTCAGAGGGTTGTAGCCGATGATGGAGATGCCGAGACTCTGGCCGTCGTTCCTGCTGAGAGGAACCTCGTGAATCTCGTACCCCTCCAGGTTGGGCTGAAACACAAACACACAGAGTCCATATGAGCATTGTTCAAAAAGAAACTGATTTTATGGAGTTTTATTTAGCTGATTTTTCCTGTATTTTAAAAAAAACAACAAGCTGCAATGTAACATTAATGGGCAATTGTGCATCATCAGTCAGCGTCCACTAAAAGTTGTGTTGTTGCTGCTGACAGACTCAGATTATTATTCTAAGTGTCTGACAACATTATGAAAGGATCCCTACAGAGATAGACCTTTTAGTTAAAGAGGAAGATCATTTTAGTTTAACATGGAACAGCCCCGAAATCACCATCACCAAACTCCACCAGACTCCATGTAAATAATCAGTACTTTTATCATCGTTAAACACACTTCATTCAAAGTGGACAGAAACTAAAGAAAACTATGAGAAGTCATCTTGGTTCATCTGTCCACTGTTCCAACAATCACCACTCTGGTTTGGTTGAAATAAACCCTTAATTCACCCATTTACATGTGGAGATATGCTGGCTCTATACACGCTAAAAGTCCTGATTATTTACATGGAGTCTGGTGGAAATATGCTGGCTCTATACACGCTAAAAGTCCTGATTATTTACATGGAGTCTGGTGGAAATATGCTGGCTCTATACACGCTAAAAGTCCTGATTATTTACATGGAGTCTGGTGGGTTTGGTGATGGTGATTATCAGCAGAAACAGAACTTTTAGTGGACTTTTGATGATGGTGATGGGGGTTCTTCTGACTGCTCACCGTCTTGCTGTGGCGGCGTTGCGGCAGGTTCGGAGGCCGGGGGGGTAAGGAGGAGACGGGGGCGGAGTCAGGAGGCGGCGGGGGAGGCGGGGCCGGTGACCTCTGACCCCGGGGATCCCTGGCGATCAGTAGCGTCACGTAACTCCCGCAGCCTTGCAGCACTTTGACCACCTGGTCGCTGGAGAGGCCACCGGTGGGCGTCGCCCCGATGCGAAGGATGTGGTCACCTGTGCGGAGACGTCCGTCCTGATTGGAGGAGAGCGAAGCATGAGAGCCAACACACACACACACACACACACACACACACACAATTAAAAATGGGAATGGAGGATTTAGTGGTGAAACAAAGACACAATTAATTAATAATTAATTAATCCACTTACGATAATTCCTCCTTCAGTCCTGCTGTCTATTCTGAAGCACCACTTGTCTTTTAACCATTATTTATCCACCTGCTACGCCCTGCTACGCCCTGCAGTGCCGTGCTACGTCCTGCTAAAGTCTGCTACGTCCTGCAGTGCCCTGCTACGTCCTGCTACGCCCTGCTACGTCCTGCTACGCCCTGCTAAACTCTGCTACGTCCTGCAGTGCCCTGCTACGCCCTGCTAAACTCTGCTACGTCCTGCAGTGCCCTGCTACGCCCTGCTATGTCCTGCAGTGCCCTGCTACGTCCTGCTATGTCCTGCTATGCCCTGTTAACCCTGCTACGTCCTGCTAAACTCTGCTACGTCCTGCTACGTCCTGCAGTGCCCTGCTACGTCCTGTTATGCCCTGTTACACCCTGCTAAACTCTGCTACGTCCCTGCTATGTCCTGCTATGCCCTGTTACACCCTGCTACGTCCTGCTAAACTCTGCTACGTCCTGCAGTGCCCTGCTACGTCCTGCTATGTCCTGTTATGCCCTGTTACACCCTGCTACGTCCTGCTAAGCTCTGCTACGTCCTGCAGTGCCCTGCTATGTCCTGCTATGTCCTGCAGTGCCCTGCTACGTCCTGCTATGTCCTGCTATGCCCTGTTAACCCTGCTACGTCCTGCTAAACTCTGCTACGTCCTGCTACGTCCTGCAGTGCCCTGCTACGTCCCTGCTAAAGCTCTGCTACGTCCCTGATGCCCCTGCTATGTCCTGCAGTGCTCTGCTACGTCCTGCAGTGCCCTGCTACGTCCTGCTATGTCCTGTTACACCCTGCTACGTCCTGCAGTGCCGTGCTACGTCCTGCTAAAGTCTGCTACGTCCTGCAGTGCCCTGCTACGCCCTGCTAAACTCTGCTACGTCCTGCAGTGCCCTGCTACGTCCTGCTATGTCCTGTTACTACCCTGCTACGTCCTGCAGTGCTCGTCCTGCTACGTCCTGCTAAACTCTGCTCGTCCTGCAGTGCCCTGCTAGCTGTCCTGCTATGCTCCTGCTACGTGCCCTGTCCCCTGTTAACCCTGCTACGTCCTGCTATGTCCCTGCTATGCCCTGCTACATCCCTGCTACGCTGCCCTGCTACGTCCTGCAGTGCCCTGCTACGCCATGAACTACTACGACTACCATTTGTAGTCACTGTTCCATTATCTTTATTGTGACTATTATTGCCACTGTTCATCACACCCCCGCCACCTACCAAGAGCCTGGGTCTGTCCCAGGTTTCTCCCTAAAAAAGGGAGTTCTTCCTCGCCACTGTCGCACTAAATGCTTACTCTTGGGGGAATTACAGGAACTGTTGGGTCTTTATAAATTATAGAGTGTGGTCTAGACCTACTCTATCTGTAAAGTGTCTCGAGATAGCTCCTGTGATTCGATACTATAAATAAAACTGAACTGAAATTGGATTTTGGATTCAGCAGAATCTGAGCCAGTGGATTCAGTATTCGGTCGAACCCCAAAAATCTGGATTCAGTGCATCCCTAATTATGATATAACACTATCAGCTGAACGTACCTTGTCAGCCACGCTGTTTGGGAGGAGCGTCCGGACCACCACGCCGGTCGCTCTCCCTCCCACGATGCCGAAACCCAAACCAGATCCATCGTTCACCAGCTCGATTTCCTCCACGTGACCCCACTGATCCTGCAGAAAGAGTTTATTAACGGGGCTGACACATGACTTCGTAAAGACGTAAACTACACTGTAACAGAAAAATAACTTAGTTTGTATCTCCCCAAAGAATGAACGTAGGGGGACTTTGACTTTATGTGCACATCGTCACCTTTTCATCGCCTTTTTCATGGCCTTTGTCGTCGCCTTTTTGTCAACATAGGTAGATACTGTCTGATGTTCCTGTTTCTATAAGTCCCATAACATAGGTAGATACTGTCTGATGTTCCCGTTTCTATACGTCCCATAACATAGGTAGATACTGTCTGATGTTCCCGTTTCTATAAGTCCCATAACATAGGTAGATACTGTCTGATGTTCCTGTTTCTATAAGTCCCATAACATAGGTAGATACTGTCTGATGTTCCCTGTTTCTATAAGTCCCAGAACATAGGTAGATACTGTCTGATGTTCCTGTTTCTATACGTCCCATAACATAGGTAGATACTGTCTGATGTTCCTGTTTCTATAAGTCCCATAACATAGGTAGATACTGTCTGATCTTCCTGTTTCTATAAGTCCCATAACATAGGTAGATACTGTCTGATCTTCCTGTTTCTATAAGTCCCAGAACATAGGTAGATACTGTCTGATGTTCCTGTTTCTATACGTCCCATAACATAGGTAGATACTGTCTGATGTTCCTGTTTCTATAAGTCCCATCATAACATAGGTAGATACTGTCTGATGTTCCTGTTTCTATACGTCCCATAACATAGGTAGATACTGTCTGATGTTCCTGTTTCTATACGTCCCATAACATAGGTAGATACTGTCTGATGTTCCTGTTTCTATACGTCCCATAACATAGGTAGATACTGTCTGATGTTCCCCTGTTTCTATACGTCCCATAACATAGGTAGATACTGTCTGATGTTCCTGTTTCTATAAGTCCCATAACATAACATAGGTAGATACTGTCTGATGTTCCCTGTTTCTATACGTCCCATAACATAGGTAGATACTGTCTGATGTTCCTGTTTCTATAAGTCCCATAACATAGGTAGATACTGTCTGATGTTCCCGTTTCTATAAGTCCCATAACGTAGGTAGATACTGTCTGATGTTCCCGTTTCTATACGTCCCATAACATAGGTAGATACTGTCTGATGTTCCCGTTTCTATACGTCCCATAACATAGGTAGAAACTGTCTGATGTTCCCGTTTCTATACGTCCCATAACATAGGTAGATACTGTCTGATCTTCCTGTTTCTATAAGTCCCATAACATAGGTAGATACTGTCTGATGTTCCCTGTTTCTATAAGTCCCATAACATAGGTAGATACTGTCTGATGTTCCCTGTTTCTATAAGTCCCATAACATAGGTAGATACTGTCTGATGTTCCCTGTTTCTATAAGTCCCATAACATAGGTAGATACTGTCTGATGTTCCCGTTTCTATACGTCCCATAACATAGGTAGATACTGTCTGATGTTCCCGTTTCTATAAGTCCCATAACATAGGTAGATACTGTCTGATGTTCCTGTTTCTATAAGTCCCATAACATAGGTAGATACTGTCTGATGTTCCCTGTTTCTATAAGTCCCATAACATAGGTAGATACTGTCTGATGTTCCTGTTTCTATAAGTCCCATAACATAGGTAGATACTGTCTGATGTTCCCTGTTTCTATAAGTCCCATAACATAGGTAGATACTGTCTGATGTTCCTGTTTCTATAAGTCCCATAACATAGGTAGATACTGTCTGATGTTCCTGTTTCTATAAGTCCCATAACATAGGTAGATACTGTCTAATGTTCCCCGTTTCTATAAGTCCCATAACATAGGTAGATACTGTCTGATGTTCCCGTTTCTATACGTCCCATAACATAGGTAGATACTGTCTGATGTTCCCGTTTCTATAAGTCCCATAACGTAGGTAGATACTGTCTGATGTTCCCGTTTCTATACGTCCCATAACATAGGTAGAAACTGTCTGATGTTCCCGTTTCTATACGTCCCATAACATAGGTAGATACTGTCTGATCTTCCTGTTTCTATAAGTCCCATAACATAGGTAGATACTGTCTGATGTTCCTGTTTCTATAAGTCCCATAACATAGGTAGATACTGTCTGATCTTCCCGTTTCTATAAGTCCCATAACATAGGTAGATACTGTCTGATGTTCCCTGTTTCTATAAGTCCCATAACATAGGTAGATACTGTCTGATGTTCCCTGTTTCTATAAGTCCCATAACATAGGTAGATACTGTCTGATGTTCCTGTTTCTATAAGTCCCATAACATAGGTAGATACTGTCTGATGTTCCTGTTTCTATAAGTCCCCTATAACATAGGTAGATACTGTCTGATGTTCCTGTTTCTATACGTCCCATAACATAGGTAGATACTGTCTGATGTTCCTGTTTCTATAAGTCCCATAACATAGGTAGATACTGTCTGATCTTCCTGTTTCTATAAGTCCCATAACATAGGTAGATACTGTCTGATCTTCCTGTTTCTATAAGTCCCATAACATAGGTAGATACTGTCTGATCTTCCTGTTTCTATAAGTCCCATAACATAGGTAGATACTGTCTGTTTTCCCCACCTTTTTGCTGCCTTTTTGTCAAAATAGGTAGAAACTATCTGTCTCCCACACGGGGAGCGACGTTATGGGAGAGTTTCTTTATGCCGTGACCTCGATGGAAACGGGACATGAATAAAACCAAAGCAGGAGGAGCGGGGGCCTGGTATGTGGGACGTGGCCCGGGTCCAGTGATTTGGGGGGGTGGGGAGTGTAATACTGTGTGATAATGACCCCGACAACAGAGCGGGGCAGAATCATTACGGAGGAGGCTAACCTGTGATACTCCGCTCACATCAACAGTCCAGACCGGCGTTTCTTCTCGGTTATTTAAATGTCAAAATACTCCAAACATTTGGGTTTGATCTCTCTCTCTCTCTCTCTCTCTCTCTCTCCATCTATCCCTCTCTCCCTCCATCTATCCCTCTCTCCCTCTCTCTCCATCTATCCCTCTCTCCCTCTCTCTCTCCATCTATCCCTCTCTCTCCCTCTCTCTCTCTCTCTCTCTCTCCATCTATCCCTCTCTCTCTCTCCATCTATCCCTCTCTCTCTCCCCCTCTCTCTCTCTCTCTCTCTCTCTCTCTCTCTCCCTCTCTCCCTCTCTCTCTCTCTCTCTCTCTCTCTCTCCCTCTCTCTCTCTCTCTCTATCTATCCCTCTCTCCCTCTCTCTCCATCTATCCCTCTCTCTCTGTGTCTCTGTCTCTCTCTCTCTGTCTCTCTCTCAGACTTAAATACATATTGTCAGGCACGACGCTGCAGTTGAGCACTAACTTGATTTCCTATTGGAGTCAATGTCAGCAGACTCACGGCTCGTCATAAAAACGGGAGGTCTCACTCTGATGCAGAGGCATCGCCTCAAAGTCACCGCCACTTATGATTGACGCCTGCTCTGCAATGCCTGTTCTGAGTGACAGCCATGAGCAAGTGTGTGTGTGTGTGTGTGTGTGTGTGTGTGTGTGTGTCTCTATGTGTGTGTGTGTGTGTGTGTGTGTGTCTGTGTGTGTGTCTGTGTGTATGTGTCTCTCTCTGTCTGCGTGTGTGTGTCTGTCTGCGTGTGTGTGTGTCTGTCTCTCTGTCTGCGTGTGTGTGTGTGTCTGTCTCTGTCTGCGTGTGTGCGTGTGTCTGTCTCTGTCTGCGTGTGTGTGCGTGTGTCTGTCTCTGTCTGCGTGTGTCTGTCTCTGTCTGCGTGTGTCTGTCTCTGTCTGCGTGTGTCTGTCTCTGTCTGCGTGTGTGTGTGTGTGTCTCTCTGTCTGCGTGTGTGTGCGTGTGTCTGTCTCTGTCTGCGTGTGTGTGTGTGTGTCTGTCTCTGTCTGCGTGTGTGTGTGTCTGTCTCTGTCTGCGTGTGTCTGTCTCTGTCTGCGTGTGTGTGTGTGTGTGTGTGTGTGTGTGTCTGTCTCTGTCTGCGTGTGTGTGTGTGTGTGTGTGTGTGTGTCTGTCTGTGTGTGTGTGTGTGTGTGTGTGTGTGTGTGTGTGTGTGTGTGTGTGTGTGTGTGTGTGTGTGTGTGTGTGTGTGTCTGTCTCTGTGTGTGTGTGTGTGTGTCTGTGTCTCTCTCTGTGTGTGTGTCTCTCTCTGTGTGTGTGTGTGTGTGTGTGTGTGTGTGTGTGTTTAGGATCAGGCCTTAAAAGATCATTTTATCTAAACCATAAAACAACAACGAACAAATGTGCAAACTCAGACTTCCATCTTCCTTCATGTTTTC